>NC_085876.1:48113646-48131146 GCF_034702125.1 Engraulis encrasicolus
TCAGACCAAGTCTCGAAGAGATTTGAAAGTCGATGATAATCAGGCTTGTGTTATGTTGGAACAGCGTGCATTAACAGGCTACAGACTTGAAATTACCGGTGACTCTTGTTTCAGATAACATTTGGTCCTACGGAAATATTGTCTTACTCTTTGGTCAGTGTAACATTTTGAGAATTAATTATACTGAATATTGTACTAATATTATTTATATTGTATATATATATTTAATTATATTACACTGCCCACTTGTAGAATTTTACCCCGACTTTTTACTCCATGTGAGAGTAATTTGAATCTCCACAGTGCTGTAAATACTCAAATCTGGATTCATATTTTTAATTTAAAATTTTGACACCCTATTATTTACTGTGTAGCGCCAACAGCAAAAGCTGGAACTGGCATGGACAGAACAGGTCCCTGAAGTTGGAACCACAGTAAATAACTGTAGTGCTTGTTCTCCATAGTGGGACTGCATTGTAAATCTTACACTTAGAGAGCCATTTTAAAGATTTTTTGGTTGGTAATAGTCTTAGTCTCTTAGTTTCTAAGTTTTGAATGACCTCTGCAGAATGTACCTGCACCAGAACAAAGAGGTCCAGACAGCTGTAGATACTGGACCTTTTATTCCTAATGATGGACTGGACTGGATGGGCCCAGATAGGGGCCACATGTGGGCCAAGTCTGGTCCAGATCTGGTTGGGTTCTAACCTTAGAATCTTGAGCGTTAATTGGCCTAAAGCCAACGTTTGCACAGCAATCAAGACATAGACATTGGCACAGCTTAACTATTTTAAAATATATTTTTTTACGACACACAACAAAGGACATTTGTCCTCTCCGTGCTTATTTCGGAAAATCTAAAAATGAAGACTTATTACACTTGAGTATCAGAAGAGCTATCTCCATGGTAACAAGGCTGATTGTGAGAGCAGCAGATTCACGTCACGGATGTCTCATGTCAAGGTGGCTGTTTAAAAACATGCCTCATCAACAGTTGCCATGTAATTTGGCTTGTGGCCAATCGGAATCGGACTCCTGAGTGATGAGTCATCTGTCTCCGGGCGGCTTTGGCCCCATCGGGTAGATAAGCCTTTTTAAAGCTTTGCTGTTTAAATCCAGCCCTGCCCAGTACTCTCTTATGGATTAAATACTACTGGATGACATGTCCTTTAAATGATGACACGTCTGTGAATCTAGTACTGAATTCACGAGACAATTCCCACCTCAACCACCAGGGAAGGTGACGGGGGAGACAAAGGGGTCAGTTGTCCCAGGCCCAGGGAGAGAGGGGGCCCATACTTGGATCCTCATTACATTGTGTGTGTATTGGGTTTGGGGCCCTTTCAGATGTCTTTGTCCCGGGCCCAGTCAAAGCTGTCAGTGGCCCTGCCAACCACCCCTCCAGCTACTGTATACTGGTGACCTTGATGTATATTGGTGACCTTGACCCAATTTCCCCCGAAAAGGTCATCTGTAGGGGTCATGGTTTCTCTCTTCTGTCCATTTTGTATTTGTCACATGCTTTTTTTGTGCAGGCACAATTGGTAGTGAAATGGAGATAGCAGCTGCTCTGCAGCTGTTTTTGCATTAATTTGCTAACATGAAACATACAGACAGAGTAACACATGGACCCTACAACAGTATCTTGCTGTATGTCTTTATTACAACTGAATATTGAAGATGTTACTTGGGGAAGTTTTACTTCGACTTTTTTTGCACACCTCAGCTGGCAGGTGTGTTGCAGATGACCCATGGGTCACTCAGCAACAAACCTCGCCTGACAAACTGCCTGATGGAAGGTCTAGTACCGAAACTTTGTTTATTAAAGAAAGAACAGCGAAAAGGTCAGTGTGCGGGAGTTTCTCTAAGTTGTCACTTAGGGAAGTTTTGGCAGAGAAAGATGGAGTAGAGTTGGGAAATGACCCTGACCGGAATCGAACCGGGGTCCCCATGGACAAAAATAAACGTCTCATCAGAGATTCTTTAAGTATATAGAGATATGCCAATGTAATAGGTTGCTATGGGCACCTGACATGACCAGGTTCCGGTCTGCCTAAAGGGGCGTGTGATAATACTCCCAACATTGAATAGAACAGTCCTTAGGTCTGCCTAGGTCTGCCTAAAGGGGGATTTCACCCCCGTCCCCCTTGCAATAATAGAACCCGGAAACAATGGGCCAATGGAACCTCTCTCTCTCTACTCTCCCTGGTTTCATTCAAACGCCCCCTCATGGCACCCCCATAGGAATACATTGTTGGGGTGCAAAGTTACAATAAGTTACATTCAGTAATGGCACCAATGTTAGAGCTGGCCCAGCTCTATGCAATAGACTACAAGCACCAGCTGCAGCTTATTGAGTGCTGGTGGTTGACTGTACATGTATGTTTGTTTTGTGTGTGTGTGTGTGTGTGCGTGTGTGTGTGTGTGTGTGTGTGTGTGTGTGTGTGTGTGTGTGTGTGCGTGTGTGCGTGCGTGCGTGGGCGCGTGCGTGTGTCCAGATGTTTATAAGATGTTTTGCTTGGTTTCATTTCAGAGTTGCTCATTCAGCCAAACTACCAGTTATAATAACTAAAGATGGTCTGACGTGTGTGTGTGTGTGCATGTGCGTGTGCGTGTGCGTGTGCGTGTGTGTGTGTGTGTGAGTGTGGTTGTGTGAGTGTGTGAGTGTGTGTGTGTGAGCATTCTGTAATGAAATGGACTCAAGAATGACGTACTTTCGCTGTGAGGATCGAGCCAGTGGGCTGGAAATCCTGTCTAAACACACACACACACACACACACACACACACACACACACACACACACACACACACACACACACACACACACACAAACACAAACACACACAAACACACAGCTTTCTCTGGCCCTGTCTGCCGTGAGGAGAGAGGAGTCGGATGTGTATAAAATGGCAGCTTTGTCCCTGATGGCTTCAGAGGAATGACCTGCAGCAAGAGAAGAGAAGAGAAGAGGAGAGGAGAGAAGAGAAGAGAAGAGGAGAGGAGAGGAGAGAAGACAAGACAAGACAAGAGAAGAGAAGAGTCTGACCCCTTCTATTGCCCCCACCAGCGTCTACCCCCCCGTGATGGGCAACCTGTATGGGGCAGGGCACCTGAGTCACTGGCTGAATCTCAAATGGTGCACTTGTGCACTTTAGTGTTCATGTTTCAGTGTGCATGCCGTATTAGTTACGCACTGAAACATAGTGCCCGAAGTGCACAAGTGCACCATTTGAGATCCAGCCATTCCCTCTACTTCCTGACCATGGGGCAAGAAGTTGCAAAAAAAACTGAATGGAAGTGAACGAGGGGAGTCATGGTGGATTTGTGGTGCGTACTTGGAGTTCCAAGGTTTGGATTGGCGTCGTAAAACCACCACCACCTCATTTCAAACCCAGTAATTATTGTTTGACTTCCCATGCCCCATGAGTCGACAGGAAGGGGTGGACACTTAGGTACCCCATTCAGAAACTACAAATCCAGTGCCACATATTCCAAATCACCTGGTTTTACCTGTCCAATTCAACCAGGTAATTGCCTAATTGGACTGTTGGATTCTTGGATTTTTTTCGCACACCTCAGCTGGCAGGTGCGTCGGAGATGGTCCATGGGTCACTCAGCAGACAACTTGAAAAAACTCCCGCACATTGCCTGATGAAGGTCTTGTACCGAAACGTCGGTCATTAAAGCAAAAACAGCGAAATGGTCAGTGTACAGGAGTTTTTTTCAAGTAATTGCCTAATAAAACTAGAACATCTGGAATATGTGGCACTGGGTTGTAGTTTCTGGGTCCAGGTTACCCATCACTGCTTCCAACCCCCATGTTTACCTTGACACTGACAAGAGTCTTAATCAACCCCCAACTCCTCTACCCCCTTTGGGGTACCTACCTACCTACCCCTCCCTGCAGGATAAGCCCTGCTAACGTCCACCCCCCCCTTGGAGGAACTACCAACCCCCACCCAACACCTCCCTCCCCACCTACCCCCTCAATCCTTATGGTGGGGGGACCTACTACCCCCCACACCAGCGTCAGACGCCTGTAACCCTCCCAGGGTAACTACTAGTAGTTTAACTACCCCCTCCACCACCCCCCACTACACCCTTTTGGTAACTGCCCCCTCATCCCTCTATTGTTGGGGACCTCCTTCCCCACCATTCCTTATAGGGTAACTACTAGGACTGCACGATATTAGAAAAATATGCGATGCACGACAACATGACTGTATACTGCGATATTGATATTACTCGCGATATTTAATATATACATATATTTTCCCTTACTTGCCATTCTACACTTTATCTATAAAACAACTGAGAGCAATGTTTTATTGCCAACATTATTTGTATTAGGAAAAAACATGGCTAATATACAGCATCAACTTAATAAAATGTCAACATTTTTAATGCATTTTTTAACCAAATTTCCTGTTATTGAAAATTAAAAACTGTTTGCGATACGTGCACAACTTTTCCGATACGTGTATCGCAAGCCGTGATATCGCGATATCGATACATTTCCGATATATCATGCAGTCCTAGTACCTACCCCACCCCACCCCACCCAGGGTAACTACAACTCCCCGAAGCCTCCACCCCATCACCCATCCAACCACCCCCCAATCCAACCCCGCTCCACCCCCCCAGTCGGCCTGCCGTGGCAGTCAGGGGCTGATGTGCAATAACACCATGTTTAGTTTTTGTTGTTTTGTAAAGAAAAAAAAAGAAAAAGTTTGTACTTTTAAATCTTTAGGAAATGTGGGGCTTTGAGACTTTGAGAATGGGAGGATGTGATATGATATTTAATGCCATTTGTACTATTGCTTTTGTTTTAAAAGAGAGAAAAAAAGCAAAGATAGAGGATATTTTATAGAGCGATTAAAAATCGACATTTTGACCAATCCGCTGTTGTCGGCTATCTTCATTTACAGTATGCTGCTTTGGGGCCTTTCTGAAAACACAGGTGCATTGGTTCTGGTGTGTGATATCTTAAAGGTGCGCTGTGTAGGATGGTGCCTTGGGCCTGTCCAAAGTGCATTGGTTCTGGTGTGTGATATCTTAAAGGTGCGCTGTGTAGGATGGTGGCCAGAGTAGGTATTGCAACTATGCTGCTGATTGAAACTGTGCTGCCTATTGCCAATCTTTTCATGAATAATAAACTAATATTTACTAATATGACAAAAAAAGTATAGTAAGTGTCACAGCTAAAAATGTCAATTTCTGGAAATCCAAAATGTCAGATAATGGAGAAGATCCCCCTTTTCGTGTACGATAAGTGCAATTTTCCCAGTCATAATGAATACTTAGAATTTGATGGTGGTGGTAAGTATTCCTAAAAAGGTAACTTTAGTGAATGGGCAGCATGGATTCTGGTAATAAACTATTCAAAAATATTACACAGTACATCTTTAACTAACAACGTACTCCACATCTGGCAAGCAGGGCGGTTCCCAGAGGGCAGCAGCTATCCCTCAGAGGGCGACGCTACTACCTGCCTAGTGTTTGGTTTTCCTCACAGGCTGGCCATCAATTTAAGGAAGGTAAAAGGGCTGCAGGAAATGCACAGGCCGATTTCTTTTTCGGTTTTGTCCTAGTACAGTGCTGCTAATGGTTCTCAATGGGTTGCATTGCAAGAATGTTGTGCTATATATTATAATACCTGGTTTATGTAGACCTTGGGAAAACATGGTCAGACAATTTGATGCACACCTTATCTCACCACGGCTGATATGAGGCTGTAATGGCTTGTTTGACATTGTCTGGCAGGTCAGTTACTGGCTGAGACCAATGCATTCTGAACACCTTAGAGTGGTTCCCAAACGTTTTTCCCTGTGCACCCCCTTTTACATTTCAGTGTGGTTCGAACACCCCCTAAGTGAATGTTGCACAACCACATATTTTGAGCAAAACTCATTTCCAACAGACCTGAAGTTTTTTCTGCCACCATTACAATGGAACTTGTTGCCTGACACATTACACTTAAGATGGATCCTTCCAGCATACAATTCACCAAACAACATGTAATGCTCATTAATTCTATAAAAACACACATCTCAGCCACGCACCCCAGTTTGGGAAACCCTGCCTTAGACCAACAACGTCATAATCCAGGCAGATTTCAGACAGTCCCAGACTAGAGTCCCTGTACCAAAGACTTTCAATATGTTAACCAAGAAAAATCATACCATGTGTCACCAATGCAACAAAGGATCAAGTCCGGTCTCCTAATTGTGCATGACATCCTATTTAATTGAACTTTAATTGAACTCCCTTCATTCTCCTAATCCTAAAGTGCCATGGCAACCACAGGATGGCAGTTTAGAACATCACATCACATGGATTCTGGAAGACTCTCCTTCTGAACTGTCACGTCTCTGCCTGTAATGTAACCTGGAGGCCCATTCATGCATTTCTCTACTCAATACTGGCCTCCAGTGGTCGCATTTGGACTGGAAAAGTTCACAGAAATGGAAAACAATACATGAGTTTCATTGCAAAATGGTGCATGGAACATTTTGGGAAATTGACATTTTTATATTGGGCATAGCATAATACATTTTATGTAGGTTTAAAAAGTATGTTCTTAAAATATTTCAATGGCAAGAATTCACACACAGATGATAGGACTTCCGAATAGTCATTTCCAATAATGGAAATTTTAGAAAATATTTTGCAACAAAACTCTTCAAATACAGTGAGAGTAGTTACAAAACGTAAATTACCTCAATGAATAATTAATATACACCAAAATAACATTCAATGAGTTAATAATGGCATTATAATAATCTATTGCATCTCTGAACAATACTACTATTATCATGAATTTATATATCTCAATGGGGGACTGGCACACAGATAGACAATGGTTGTGAAAGGGTATGTACAGAAACAAGTCTGACAGGCCGACAAAGATGCATCCGTCTATGCACTGCCGCCTTGTGGACACAAGAGGGAATAACAATTGAAAGAAAGCGTTTCAGACAGACAGACCGACATACCCTCTTCTAGAGATGCTAGGACGCATCTAAAAAACCATTCAGTTTTGGAACCCTGGTGTAGAATACTTCCACTCCATGACGCACTGTAAATCAACACACACACACCAACAACAGCAGTTTGCCTCTACTTGTTTTTTATTTAGTCTTTGCATTGAGAGCATTGTGCGTTTTTTTTTAATTCAACATGTTCTTTTGTGTGTGTCTTTTTCTACAAAAGAGACATTTGTATAGTACACCACAACATCAGTCAGTCAGCAGTGCAAAGGACCTGTCCGAACACACACACACACACACGGACGCATACACACACACACACACACGTCACGCGCACGCATACACACACACCCTGCATGATAGGATGAGAAGAGTGCTGGGTATAGGGGTTCTGGATGTCCAAACACACACACGCACGCACACACACACACACACACACACACATCTCACGCACATACACACACACCCTACATGATGTGATGAAGAGTGCTGGGTACAGGGGTTCTGGATGAGGCCAGATCGCCGTGCAAGTAGCTAAAGAGGGCAGACAGGGGCTGGCTGGCATGGCTGGTGGCAAGATGACCCCCCATGCTCCCATACACACACACACACACACACTTCTGGTGGACAGAATGTCAGCAAAGAACTCCCCTCTCCTCTCCTCTCATCTCCTCTACTCTCCTCTCCTCTCCTCTCTTCTCTCCTCTCCTCTCCTCCTCTCCTAACTCCTCTCCTCTCCTCTCCTCTCATCTCCTCTACTCTCCTCTCCTCTCCTCTCTTCCCTCACACCACAACCAAGCCCCTTGTTCAGACCTGCGTGTAGTGTACTGCAAGCCTCTCTTACTGTACCCGCACCACCCTCACAGGCGGAAGGCAAACACTACAATCAAGTCCCCAAACCTTGGCTATGCATCTCTCCACAACCTGGGGTGAATTTCTCTAAATCAAAGTTACTTACTACATTAGCTACTTTGTTTTCAATGCATTTTCCCATTGGCAACTACCGAAGTTGCTAACAGGCTAACAACTTCTCTTTTGAGAAACTCACACCTGACCAGCCTCACAGAAGGGAAGAAGAGTAGACACCCAGCCAGGGCTGGACTAGGTCATCTAATCTGCCATACAGGACATTTTCCCAGTGGGCCCACAATCCTCAGGGGTCGATGCTTTTCAAATAATAAAAAAACAACCCTTAGAGACTGGGCCACAATTAAGATGGGCCATCCTCAATATATTCAGTTGAGCCCATCATAATTACAGGAGGGGTTGGCTGATTTATGCCCGAAATGCAGTTAAGTCAGAGAATGTTTGCACATCAGTAGCACAGGTGCTGGACCAAACCTAAGATAACTGAAAGGAAAGTAAAGGTCCCCAACACTGTTTAATGCTCCCAAAAATTATAATGGCACGACGTTTCAGACTATCCGTCCTTCATCACAGTGCATTACATTTTGGGAGCATCAAACAGTGTTGCGGACCTTTCCTTTCCTTTCAGTTATGCCAGAAATGCCCGGGTGTTTATTTTATTTATTTATTATTTTTAATCCCAGTCCAACCCTGCAGACACTAATATCAAGACAGCTGGACCAGGTGAATCCAGCAGCCATAACAAACACAACATAACCGCCACACTCTCAAGAGCTCAACATCAACACCTGTCTACAGAGCTGTCTGTCTCACCTGCCTCAAGTAAAGATCCCCTTTCTGCCCCTCACCTGTCTGCTAACGGACAATTATGAGACAGAGGGTGAGAGAGGGTGAGAGAGAGAGAGAGAGAGAGAGAGAGAGAGAGAGAGAGAGAGAGAGAGAGAGAGAGAGAGAGAGAGAGAGAGAAAGAAAGAAAGAAAGAAAGAAAGAAAGAAAGAAAGAAAGAAAGAAAGAAAGAAAGAAAGAAAGAAAGAAAGAAAGAAAGAAAGAGAGAGAGAGAGAGAGAGAGAGAAAGAAAGGAAGAGAGGTTGTGCTGATCCCAGACCTGCGGTGTGTGTGTGTAGTGCATCCCAGAGTCTCTGGTTACACCTGGTCACACACCTGCTCTGCTCTGTGAGCCCTGATCTCACCTCACCTCACCTGTCCTGTCCACAGGTGTCAACACCTTGTCTACCGGAGCTTCACACAAAGGCCTGATTGTGACCCGCAGTGCTCTGTGGTGCACTGGGGGACAGTGCAATACATCTTGCCGTGTCAATTTTGCACACAAGAGATTACCAACCAATACACCTAGAATAGCGTTAACCCTGACTACCTGTTGAATAAGTGTTGAATTTAACACTGTTCTAGCTTCTATCCCACATTTATCTGTAGGTGTTGAATGAACAACGCAAAATGAACGGTGTGACAAAAAATGTCTGGGTGCAGCCACTGTCATTTATCTGGTCACTGTGGCCTCAAATCAGACAAGACAGGCCTGCGCACCTGGCTCTGAGGGTAGCCATGACAACACACAGGTAGGCTCAGAGCACAGCTGTCTGTGTGTGTGTGTGGAGAGGGGATTTGAATAGACAGAGAGCACCAAGTCACGCCCAGCCATGGGACTCAAGATCGGGGAAAAAAACGTAAAAAATGGGAGGCGAGGCAGAGAGATCGGTCATTGACTTTTTTTAGCAGGGTAAATTACATTTTTTTAGGCTCAAACGTCAGGTGGTACAACTACAGCGAATGCCCATAAATGTATTAGTAATCGGTAATAAATCTACTGCAATGAATATGCTTCTTAGATAATCCACTAAATACAATAAAAAGATAATTTAGCCATAACAACAGTGGCATTAGCTGTGGTTGCACCACCCTGACTTGTGCTGCTACTAAAACTACTTAAACGCCATTGGCCCAATAGCAGACAACAGGTGGGAATGTCAGCGAACGCCACTATAGGATTAATGAAATAATTCAATACTGGGTCATTAATGTAGAAACAATGAATATGCCTTTTAGATAATCCAGTAAAATAAATCAATACTGGGTAATTAATGTAGAAACAATGAATATGCTTTTTAGATAATCCAGTAAAAAACAACAACATTGAATTAGATAGAGTAGAAGCCTTCGCTGTGGTTGCACTCTCCTGACATCTGTTACTAAAAAATGCCAATGACGCATATTCAATGTTTTTTGAATGTTGGGTACCACGGGGCGGTGTCATGTGACCTGTGCGGTCTACGGTAGTTCACGAGACACTTGCCTGGATGGAGGAGCAGAGATGGCAGTAAGTAGTAAATCGACTAATATAAGAGTCAGAGACTGCTGTTCCTCATGTGAATCTGAGCCTAAGGGCTCTCGTATCAGAAGATTTACAACTTTCTGACTCTTTCTGACTACAGAGGCGTGATGCATGTCTGAGCGAGGAGAGATATATTTACTGGCGTGGGGGTGTATAGTGCAGTGTGAGAACACACACACACACACACAAACACACACAAACACACACAAATAGACACAAACACACACAAACACACACACACACACGGGCACACGCGCACACACACACACACACACACACACACACAAACACACACAAACACACACAAACACACACGGGCACACACACGGGCACACACACGGGCACACGCGCACACACACACACCTAAAACAGTCAGAGTCATCCAATACCAAGCAAACAGAAACAGTGGGGACAAATCAACAACAAAAACAAACAGAAATATAAACAAACAAACAAGCATTCGGCATTGTTCAGACAGGCCCCAAAGGAAAACATCAAATAATAAGTCGATCAGAAACGGTAAAGTAATAAGTGATGATCATAGTCAATACATGAAAAGAAAAGATCCTTCAGTCTGGACTGGGATGCTGATGAGGTGGGAGAGTTTAGGGAGGGGAACGGGGGGGGGGGGGGCAGTGGAGGTTAGAGCAAGCCCATGGGGTATGAGGTGTGTGTGTGTGTGTGTGTGTGTGTGTGTGTGTGTGTGTGTGTGTGTAAGACAAGTTTGTGTGTGTGTAAGACAAGTTTGTGTGTCTGTGTGTGTGTGTGTGTGCGTGTGTGTGTGTGTGTACTAATAGTCCGAAGTCTGTTTATGATGGTGGTGGTGGTGGGAGGGGCAGTCCTGGATGAGATGACCTTGAGAGACCATTCAAGGACACCGGTGATGACACGAGAACTGGAACTTCATCACAAGCACTGGAGCTTTTTCAGCTTGACCTTTGACCCTTGTGGGGCGAGCGGTCGGGAGATCATACAGTACGGGTCAGGAGGGGAGGAGGGATATTGCAGAGCAGGAATTTAAGGTGCAGTGGCTTGTGGGTAGTGTAGTGTATTGTCAAAGAATCTTCCATTAGAGTAAGATATATCAAGCCCATTCTTTTCCTGGCTCCATGTGACGTCAGGTGAACGCCCCTTTAGGAGTCAGTTTGGAGACCTGTGGAGTCTTACGGTTGAGAATAAATGGAGTATCCCTTCGTGCTGTAGATGGCGGTAGCGCACATGTTATGCAAGCTGCCACCAAACACCACAAAAAAGAGAAGAAGGAGGGGACAACGCCCCCTTTAGAACACCAAACTTGAGCCAAAGAAGGTGGATCTAACCAGGAGCGTCATTTTGTTTCTTTTCCGGTATCCACTTTATGTCGGGTGAACTTTAGGAGACCTTCGGTCAGGAGACCTTCGGAGTCCTGAGGTTGAGAATAAATGGAGTCCCCTTAGCGCTGTAGATGGCGGTAGCGCACGTCCTGCGCAAACACCTCAAAAAGAGAAGAAGCAGTAAGGGACAACGCCCCCTTAGGAGACCCAACTTGAGCACACGCTTTTGCATTGAGTGCGTTTTAATATGCGACCTTGCCTCCTCCACTTGCCTCCTCCACTTGCTTCTCGTCATGATGACATCACTGACAACAGCATTATATTTCAATATCTTGCAAAAGCTCAATTGTAAAGTCTTTTTCTCATTTGCAATTGGGATGGTTAATGAAAAACAGTCCCTCAAAAGTTGTTGTGGCGAGGCTGACAGCTGGGAAACTATCGTTTTCTCCACGGAGGAGGGGCCAGGAGGCGGGACGAGGAGACAAGCACAAGTGGAGGAGGCAAGGTCACATATTGGGATGCACCCATTGAGTGGGGTGCTTTGCGATATCTTGCTCTGGTTCAGTATTTTTGCTTGAGCACACTCCTTTGCACTGGGTGGGCGTGGTTTGAATGATCTTTTCTCTACTAGAAGATTCTTTGGTAGTGTATTGTAGTGTGGTCTGGCCCCGCCCCCCACTGTTCCCCAGAGGTGACAGGTCACCTTTAGTGTGTGTATACAAGCTCTAGGAGTTAGAGTTAGTGTTCCAGTTCTACATAATAATGCAATGTTGGCTTACAAACGTCACCTCACACCAATGTGTGTGTGAGGTCAGAACTGGTCTGGTTGCGAAGTGAGGTCAAGAACTGACCTTAACGTAACCTAAATAGGGTCACGTCCGATAGACGATCCTCATGGCATTGACAGCCAAGGATATATCTTGACTAATGTTCAACGGCGATTCATTCGAAAATTATAGACAATTAATATTAGACTATTCAACTGTATGACAAAGGAAGTATGGGTAATAATATTAGATGAGTAAAGTGAGGGTGCAAAGTATATGTGTGTGTGTGTGTGTGTGTGTGTGTGTGTGTGTGTGTGTGTGTGTGTGTGTGTGTGTGTGTGTGTGTGTGTGTGTGTGTGTGTGTGTGTGTATAAAGGGGCCTCTGGGGCTGCTGTTGCTTGAGTCGTGTAAGGCAAGGGTGGAGACAGTGTGTATTGCTGTGTTGTGGTAATCCAATGTTACTGGATGCTGTATGTGTGTGTGTGTGTGTGTGTGTGTGTGTGTGTGTGTGTGTGTGTGTGTGTGTGTGTGTGTGTGTGTGTGTGTGTGTGTGTGTGTGTGTGTGTGTGTGTGTGTGTGTGAGCTTTGTGTGTGTGTGTGTGTGTGTGTGTGTGTGTGTGTGTGTGTGTGTGTGTGTGTGTGTGATAATTCATTTACTGTGGTAATGCAGAGTTGGGGTGCTAAAATTGGGCAGCGATTGACCTGGTTGAGGCTGGGCCATGTGTAAAACCGCATTGCAGCCTGTGTGTGTGTGTGTGTGTGTGTGTGTGTGTGTGTGTGTGTGTGTGTGTGTGTGTGTGTGTGTGTGTGTGTGTGTGTGTGTGTGTGTGTGTGTGTGTGTGTGTGTGTGTGTGTGTGTGTGTGTACAAACGGTGTCTGGTTTCAGGATGCGTTTGATCTCCTCCAGGGCGTGGCTCACTGAGAAGGTTCCTGGAGAGGGAGGGAGGATTCTTTGGACAGAATAGATCAGGCGGCGATTGATCTGGTCTTGGCTGAGGTTGGTGTGGGCTGGACAGAAGTCTGGATTAGATTAGATCAGGCGGCGATTGATCTGGCCTTAACATGGCGACAAGAGGAGAGGAGAGCCAGGATGTGGAGATCAGGGATGCGATTGATCAAGCCTAAGATGCGGCTCTTTTGAGTGTGTGTGTGTGTGTGTGTGTGTGTGTGTGTGTGTGTGTGTGTGTGTGTGTCTGTGTGTAACGATCTCCTTGCACTGTATCTTTTGTGCGTGTGTGTGTGTGGATAGGGGTGCAATTTATCTGGTCTAGGCTGGGAATGAATCAAGGTGCAATTGATCAAGCTTATACACTGGGACTGTGTGTGCAGCAGAGAGTGTGGATCAGGGTGCGATTGATCTGGTCTATGACTGGGGCCATGTGCATCAGGGGTGGATGGATCAGGGTGCGATTGATCTGGTCTATGACTGGGGCCATGTGCATCAGGGGTGGATGGATCAGGGTGCGATTGATATGGACTGGGCTGGACTGGTGAGGATGGCCTGTGATTCGGAAGGGGGAGAGTTCACTGGGAAGGTGAGATGGGGGGGCGAGCAAAGAGGGGCTGTGAAGAGTCCTGAGTTGAGCTAGTTGCCGCGGCAACTGGCACGGGATGGGTGAGGGTGAGGGGGGGGGGGGGGGGTGGTGGAGCCGGCTGAGGGGTCCTCGGGGAGAGAGAGAGTTCCAGGCTGCCCATGGATATGCCTGAGTCGGTGCTGTGACTGCGCCCGCTGCCCTCGCACCCCCCCTCTTCTTCTTCCTCTTCCTCCTCTTCCTCCTCCTCGCCCTGAAGGGCCGCCAGCTCCAACTCCAGCAGAGGGAACGTCCTGCGCTCCCATGGCAACCTCACCTGTCAATCACAGAAACATGGTCAGTTAAGTAGCCCAGCCGAATATTTTCTACCTTGGCCGAGTGTGTAGGGGGTGGTGCTACATGTTTAGATTGACTCTCGCTAGCTTAGCTACATTTCGCCTCCCAGAGGGAGTCTAAAACAAGACAACCACTGACGTGAAAAATATGACCAAGATCCTCCTTACTAAACCTAGGGCAGGGATTTTAACACACACACACACACACACACATCAACACACACCCACACCCACACCCAAACACAACACAAAACACACTCACCTGGTACTCCTCTTCTGCTTGGTAAAGGCTGGCCTCGTCTGGATCTGTGGAGGTGGAGGTGGAGGTGGAGGTGAGGGGGCTGGCGGGCGTGCTCTCCCCGTCGAAGGTGAGCCCGTGGCGGGCGTCAGGGGAGGCCGGCAGCCCCTCCAGCAGCCTGGAGCTCCACCTGCCCTCACCGGGGAACCCAGAGGACCTGGGGGACAAGGGACAAGGGACAAGGGATCGGGAGATGAGGAGGAGTGTGTGTGGGTGTGGTGTGTGTGTGTGTGTGTGTGTGTGTGTGTGTGTGTGTGCAAGTGTGTGTGTGTGTGTGTGTGTGTGTGTGTGTGAGTGTGTGTGTGTGGTCCATCTTCCTTCACTATGGAACACATAGGACCAAGAGAACAAGGATGAGAGGTGAAGGTGTGTGTGTGCAAGTGTGTGTGTCTGTGTGTGTGTGTGTGTGTGTGTGTGTGTGTGTGTGTGTGTGTGTGTGTGTGTGTGTGTTAACTGGCCCACTGGCATCTATGTGCTTAATGTGTGTGTATAGGTGTGTGTGTGTGTGTGTGTGTGTGTGTGTGTGTGTGTGTGTGTGTGTGTGTGTGTGTGTGTGTGTTTTAACTGCCCTGCTGGCTATGTGTTGAATGTGTGTGTGTGTGTGTGTGTATTTAAGTGTGTGTGTGTTACCTGCCCCGCCGACGTCTGTGTGCCCAGTTTCTCCAGCGTCCGCGTTCCTTCCCCTCGTACAACGCGTGGCGACTCAGGAACGCACCGTCAGACATATCCTCCACCTGATACACACACACACACACACACACACACACACACACACACACACACACACACACACACACACACACACACACACACACACACACACACACACACACACACACACACACACACACACACACACACACACACACACACACACACACACACACACACACACACCACATAGGGAAAAAACACACAAATTTCAGCAAGAATCTAAATGACTTATGGCATATAGTACATGATTTTTAACAATGGCAGGTACTTACAATCTCCACATAATATTACGGTCTTTACCAACATGATGAAAATGGTGAAGTACAATGAAACTGAACACCCCCACACCACACACACACACACACACACACACACACACACACACACACACACACACACACACACACACACACACACACACACACACACACACACACACACACACACACACACACACACACACACACGCACACACGCGCGCGCGCACACGCACACCGGAATACACGCACACACACCTCGTCCGGTTCCTGTTCTTCCTGAAGCTCTTCCTGATGTGTGTGTGAGTGTGCGGAATTTGGAGAGGCCTGTGGAGATCCCGACTCCTCCCCCAGCTCCCTCCAGCTGAGAGAGAGAGAGAGAGAGACATAACCAAATTAATGTCTTTCTAAAAATTGCACATCAACCACACACGGAACCAATCAGGTTAATTAAGATCAACAAGCCATACAAGTGGACCCAAGATAGTCCTGAAAAATTTCTGAATGCTCTAAATTCTGCCAAATTAAAAAGCACTATTGAGTGCTATAACTCAAAAGTTTTCGAAATCAGTGAAGAAGGTGTCAACAATGCCACCGAGGAGCTGAACAGGATATTCCTCAAAGCAGCACATACAGCAGGCATGAAAAAAAGTAACAAAAAGCGAGTGAAAAATAAAATCGAAGAAGTATGGTTTGACAATGAATGCAAACAAATTAGGAAAAAATTGAGGCTACTGTCAAATCTGAAACATCACCACCCTGATGACGCAAATTTTAGAAAGGACTATCACGGCACACTTAAACATTACAAAAGGCTGCTGTGAAAGAAAAAACAAAACTACACCAACACAACCCTTGACAAAATTGAATCTTTCAATACTAATCAATTCTGGGAGGTGTGGAATGGTTTGAGTAAAACAAAGTCCCCAGACTTACCAATACAAGATGGTGAAATCTGGAAAGCATATTTTGAAACTCTGTTCAAAGAGATCCCTCCCCATGAACTACATTCAAATTACAAAACAATCAGAGAAAAGTTAATATCCTTTGAAAACACAATTAAAGATAGCCAAAATCCTCTAGACTTCCCAATAACTGAATTTGAACTCGAATGCAAAATTAAACATCTAAAAGCGAATAAATCTTGTGGCCCCGATAACATTAGAGGAGAAATGATTAAAAACAGCACTCCTGAGCTGCAAAGGGCCATACTCAAACTATTCAACACCATCCTAACCTCTGGCTGCTATCCTGATATCTGGAGCAAAGGGTATATTACACCCATACATAAAAACGGAGATAAATTGGACCCCAATAATTTCAGAGGCATTTGCGTTAACAGCAGTCTAGGGAAGGTGTTTAGCAGCATCCTTAATGACCGGATTGCAGCCTTCCTTAAAGAGCACAATGTCCTCAGCAAAAGCCAAATAGGCTTCCTCCCAAACTTCCGCACTACGGACCACATTTACACCCTACACACCCTAATCACTAAACATGTACACCAAACAAAAAGAGGGAAAATATTTGCTTGTTTTGTAGACTTTCAAAAAGCTTTTGACTCAATTTGGCACGAAGGATTATATTATAAACTTTTACAAAGTGGTGTAGGGGTACAGTATATCAATTAATAAAGGAAATGTATTCCAAAAACAAAAATTCAGTGAAAATTGGCAATAATAGCACTGAGTCCTTCCCTCAGCATAGAGGAGTGAGACAGGGCTGCAACCTCAGTCCAACGCTGTTTAATATATATATCAATGAACTGGCAAAGCAGCTGGAACAGTGTACAGCCCCTGGCCTCACCCTACTGGACAAAGAAGTCAAATGTCTTCTCTATGCAGACGACTTGGTGCTGTTGTCTCCTACACCAGAGGGACTACAACAACAACTAAACCTACTAGAAAGTTACTGTCAGAACTGGGCCCTGACAGTAAACCTAAAAAAGACCAATATTATGGTATTCCAAAAGAAGCCCAGATGTCAGGAAGCCAGATATCACTTCAATCTAGGTAGCACCAGCCTAGATCACACAATGAAGTACACCTACCTTGGCCTACCCATTACTCCATCAGGCAGT
>NC_085876.1:48141146-48143646 GCF_034702125.1 Engraulis encrasicolus
ATGCCTACATACATATTCAATGAACACGTAGCACAGTCATCTGCATCACGCCAAGTAGGCAAGGCTATGGGCACGTCTACATCAAGATCTCTTTTTTTCCATCTGGCTGACCCGGCACCCCATGCGTCGTTGTTTATTTAGCCCAGTGTTTCCCAACCTTTTTTGTCTCATGTACCCCCTAAGCCTTTTCGTTGTGCCATGAGTACCCCCTAATTCATGCTTTACATCACTTTTTCTATTCCAGTGTGAATACTCCATGCATTTTTAAAAATTACTTATTTTTCCAAGTACCCCCTGCAGTGTGCTCGCGTACCCCTAGTGGTACACGTACCCCTGGTTGGGAAACACTGATTTAGCCTACTGACAAATTTGACTCGGGCAAGCAGCAAGCCACATTTCCCCTCAGAAGTGAGCCGCGAAAATCAATCCCAGATCTTATTTGAAAATGCATTGGCTGTCATTTTTATGGACGTTTGTTCACATTTTCATTGGTGGCGTTTTGCATTGTTTTAAGAGTAGACGGCTTTACATTCTAAATGGCTGGGGTCGTCTATCAGCAGAGAAAAGAGCGCCGAAACTTAACCTAATTCGGCAAACATCCTTCACAACAACGCCACCACACTCAATGGCGGAGACCAATAAATTATCTTGTCCACATCAAACGAGTAATTCCATCATACATTGTGAATGATGCGTGCACGCGCCTGGTGTAACTCTCTCGCGCAGATTGCATTGTTGGTGACCACATCGCAAATCGCTGTTCATTTTCGCGCCTGGTGTAACTCTCTCGCGCAGATTGCTTGGTGACCACCTCCCAAATCGCTGTTCATTTTCAGTTTAACCTGGCGCTGTCAAACGGGCAATGAAGGCAAGCAGAGCGCGAATAAAGCACGCGGAGTCCCGTTGGAATGCTGCAGCAAGTTGGAAACTTAAACTTTCTCTCTATCTCGCTTTCTCTCTCTCTCTCCGCACGGCATTGATTGACAGCTGATATAACTCAGTGCTGTCGGCGATGTCGCATTTTTATAAATAATAAGTTAACAAGACCATCAGGCAACCATCCTTCCAAGCTCAATAACTCGTACATAGAACATAAGCTGCGCTGTCACGTGGTGTGTGTGTTGTGTGTGTGGTTTTATACTTACTATGCGTGTGTAACTAAATTAGGCTACTGCAAATTGCCTCATCCTAACGTCTTTGCCTATCCTGGCTATTTATCACGTGCTATTTTGAGTATGGAGGCGCCCACATAGAAAATCTTGTTTGCGCACAGGTTCTGTTGTTATTACAGTGGTCTCGGGCTTCGGACGGGTTCGGACACAAACATTTTAATTAATCTCGGGCTCGGGTCGGTGTCGATCACTTTTCTGTCGGCTGAGGGCCGGGCTCGAACAGAAAAAAACGGCCCGAGCCACACTCTAGTGTGTGTGTGTGTGTGTGTGTGTGTGTGTGTGTGTGTGTGTGTGTGTGTGTGTGTGTGTGTGTGTGTGTGTGTGTGACTGACCTTGGTCTGCAGGGCCGGCAGTGTATCCAGACGGAGCAGTTTGTGCCTGCGTAGCCGTGGTAACGGGCAGACGCGCGCCGCCGAGGCGGGAGGGGGGAGTGGCAGGGGGGCGGGGTCTTCAGCACGGGACTTCCTGAGTGGCTCACCTGCACACGGCGACCTGCACACAGGTAGGCACAGCACAGGGCTCAGGGCACAGGGCACAGGTAGGCACAGCACAGGGCACAGGGCGGGAACAAAAAACATGTTAAAGAAGAAGGAACGCACGCGACTAAGACCGCCTGAGGAGGACCCCGGTTTGAGTCCGGCCGGGGTCATTTCCCGATCCCACCCCGTCTCGCTGTCCCACTCACTTCCTGTCACCATCTCAGACTGTCCTATCAAATAAAGGCATAAAAGCCCCTAAAATACAGTATATTTAAAAAAAAACTTCTCTCTGCCATTTACTGTCATCTCCCAAACTGTCCCGTCAAAATAAAGGACTAAAAAGCCCCCTGGCCTCCACACACATGACGTGGGCCAATGATGTTTTAGTAGTAGCACATGTCAGGGGGGTGCAACTACAGCTAATGCCACTATTGTATGGATTAAATGTTTTTGTAGTGGATTATCTAAGAAGCATATTCATTGCAGTTACATTAACTACCAATTACTAATTAAAATGTATGGGCATTCGCTGCGGTTGTGTCACCAGACATCTGAGCCCCCAAAAAACGCCATTGACCCACATACACATAAAAAAATCCATGCAAGAGAAGCTGCGTATTCGTTTCACTCTCCAAGCGAGCCGGATGACGGGTCGGCATTGGCAAGGATCCAGACAGTGTAGTTCTGCCCTTTCCTGGACAGGAGTATTTATGGGCGAAGGTGCCCTTGCAGTTCACCCCCTCTCTCGATAGGATTTATGGGCAAAGACAGACAGACGCCCTTGCCACAGTGGCTGCCCGGGCATGTGGGTCCAAGAGATGAGAGTGCCTGTATCCAGGACTCCAGTTG
>NC_085876.1:48146146-48178646 GCF_034702125.1 Engraulis encrasicolus
ATCGGCTGCCTAGCCGCGCCCTCTCCTGGCCCCAGTGCAGCTCTGCAGCCCGCCTCCTGAAACACACACACACACACACACACACACACACACACACACACACACACACACACACACACACACACACACACACACACACACACACACACACACACACACACGCACACACACACATTATTATTTGTATCTTGTCTTCCTGTTATGTGTTGTAAGGATAGCCAGGTGGCACTCAATTTCCCCTTTGAGCACTAATAAAGTCTATCTCACACACACACTCGCTCTCACACACACGCTCTCACACACACACACGTCATGTGTTTATTTTCTCAACAAAACTTAAAACTCAATTTTGTGTGTGTCTGTGTGTGTGTGCGTGTTGCAGTATGATATATAGCCTACTTCATCTAAAATCATTCCAGATTACTGTGTGTGTGTGTGTGTGTATGTGTGTGTGTGTGTGTGTGTGTGTGTGTGTGTGTGTGTGTGTGTGTGTGTGTGTGTGTGTGTGTGTGTGTGTGTGTGTTCTAGCGCTTACAAAGGCAGGCTACTAAATATTCCATTTTAAATGTCAGTGATTATTATGCCTTTTAGCTTAGGCCATATCTGTGTTTGTACAGGCATCCTGCCTTGTGTGTGTGTGTGTGTGTGTGTGTGTGTGTGTGTGTGTGTGTGTGTGTGTGTGTGTGTGTGTGTGTGTGTGTGTGTGTGTGTGTGTGTGTGTGTGTGTGCTCATGTGTGCGTGTGTATTGTTTCAGGGAACGAAATGTCTGACATGACAGGTGGAGAGTTGCGGGGACAAAAATTGAGGTCTCGTCAAATGGTGTTTGCTTCTTGGATTGGTGAAGTTCTGGCAGATGAAGCAGTTGCCTCAGATGCATCACCACTGACCAAATTTCCTTTGCAATAGTATGCTATTGTTATCCAGCCTGACTACCATCGACTTTCAAATCTCTGTTCGAGACTTGGTCTGACCCCGTGCATAATGATTAACGTTTGCCAAACGGCTTAACCCGCATCCCTTGGTTTGCTACTGGTCGAGGCCAGAAAAGGCTGCGCCGAAGTTTAAACCAAACATTTTGTTAGTCCCAATACAACATCTCTGCTTAAACCACATCACTGCCTTGAACACACCTATACCCAGGGCAGCTTGAGCTGCTCAAAGCTGATTGGTTCCCGACAAAGTGGGCGTAGTTCCCAATTTTTTTGGAAACTCAGAAACGATATGTATATTGCTCTGATTATATTGCCCTGACTAGAAGCAACGCCGAAGGTCTTGCGTCACTACTAGGAGGGCATAGCCTGGCTATAACAGTTATCATTATTGGCAGCTGTGCCTGTATGAACCACATTAACAGCGATAGGTGCATCCAGTTACCCAGGTGCACGTCTTGGGCGTTACTGTAGAACAGTGGTTCTCTAATTTTTTTGAACAAACGCCCCCTGGACCTCCCTGGTTTATATCCTAATGATGGGAGCAAATGGGAGGTCCACAGAAAGAGAGAAACAGAATTCAAAAGGCGTGTGTGTGTGTGTGTGTGTGTGTGTGTGTGTGTGTGTGTGTGTGTGTGTGTGTGTGTGTGTGTGTGTGTGTAATACTCATATTGTCATACATCATATTATACTGTTGGCTAATGGGAGGTCCACAGAAAGAGGGAGCCTGAATTCAAATGTGTGTGCATGTGTGTGTGTATGTGTGTGTGTGTGTGTGTGTGTGCCTGCGTGGACCACAGCAGATCCACATACACTCACTCTGCTTTGAGTGACCTCATGTATGTCGAGGCCGAGGCTCCTCTCCTCATCGCCCCCCTCATCATCATCATCATCATCTCCACCTCCTCCTCCCCGTCCTCCTCCTCTTCCTCGCTGCTTCCCCCGGAGCTGCTGGCCGTGTGGTCCGAGTCGAGTGCGCCCCCTGCTGCTGAGAGCACCTCGGTGCAGCTGTAGGCCAGGCGACTGAGCTCTCTCCTAGAGCTATGGTTCAGCACCACGGGCCCCACTCCAGCTGCTGATGCTGATGCTGAAGCTGATGCTGATGCTGACGCCGCGGAGGAGGAGGAGGAGCAGGAGGAGCTCTTACGGTCCCGGTACCTGGGGGACGGACAACCGTGATGAGTTAGGATTGCCAAAGTAATAATAACAATTGTAAAAACGAAGGAGATACGCACTCCGCGCTTCTAAATTGACTATCCGGTGCAACCAGAGCAGGAATAAGTGCAAAGGGAAAAGAATCTGGTGCCACACGGATGTCTATTAGTCCTCGAGGACTCTGATGAAGACGCATGTCGAAACGTTAGTCTTACTGCACTGAAAAAATAAATAACAGAAAATAGACATCCGTGTGGCAGCAGATTATTTTCCCTTTGCACTAATAATAATAATAATTATTATTATCCTAATTCCCCTCCTCGTCGACCTGTGCTTGCAGCCTCGTAGCCTTCGCTGACGGCCCGCCTCCACGGAGAAAACAATAAAGTTTCACCTTTTTCAGCCTATTGCCCATTCAACATCCTGATTGCAAAATAAGAATATGTCCTTAGAATTATGCTTTTGCGAGATATTAAATTAAAATCATCAATAGTCGACCCGGACAGTCATGGGTAAGTGGTTAGGACATCAGACTTGTAGCCCCAAAGGTTGCCGGTTCGCCTCCCGACCCGCCAGGTTGGTGGGGGGAGTAATCTACCAGTGCTCTCTCCCATCCTCCTCCATGACTGAGGTACCCTGAGAGGACGGTACTGTCCCGCCGCACATCTCCCTTTCGGGCGCCATTGGGGGCTGCCCCCTTGCACGGGTGAGGAAGAAATGAAATTTCGTTCTGTGCAGTCTGCACTTTTGTGCTGTGGAGTGCTGCGTCACAATGACAATGGGAGTTGGAGTTCCCCAATTGGGCTTTTCAATTTCAGGCCTAGCTGTCCAACTGGAGAGGCTGAGTGATGAGTGTGTGTGCTTGGCTTGGCAGGAGATGTGTGTCATCCAGTCAGTCCTGTAGACTCATTAACCTGCCCGGGCTTCAAAGCGTGTGCTGTGCCAAGCCATTTCTTAACTTGCTGTTGCTGCTACGCTAACTAGTGGCCCTGCGTGATCCCTGTAGCTGCGAAGGTTGAATAGTGTAATTCTTTTTTTATTTTTTTTATTTAAAAATATATATTGGGGGGGGGGGTATTTAAAGCGTGTGCTGTGCTAAGCTATTTCTTAACTTGCTGTTGCTGCTACGCTAACTAGTGGGCCTGCGTGATCCCTGTAGCTGCTGGTTGACATGTCTTGCTAGGGTTGAATAGTGTAATTATTATTATTTATTTATTTTTAATTTGGGGGGAATTTCGGCCTTTATTTTTATGACAGGGCAGTTAAAGGGGTATGCCACTATTTTGGGGCTTAATACAGTTAAAATCATTGGCTGGGGTTTATAAAGGTGGTAAAGTGTCTTATTTTTCATGTTAAGTGTTGTCTTGCTGTAAGACAAGTTAAAAGAGGCAATATGTCGCTAAGCTAGTGAAAGTCAATGTATCCGTGTAGCATTGTAGCATGCTACACGGATACATTGACTCTCACTAGCTTAGCGACATATTCCCTCTTTTAACTTGTCTTAAAGCAAGACACCGGCTTACATGAAAAATAAGACACTTTACCACCTTTATAAACCCCAGCCAACGATTTTAACTGTATTAAGCCCCAAAATAGTGGCATACCCCTTTAAGAGTGGGACAAGAAACGAGTTGTAAGAGAGAGACGGTGGGAAAGAGCCGGCAAAGGACTTTGGACGGAATCGAACCCGGGTCAGCCGCGTAGCAGTCGAGTGCCCTACCGTTAGAGCTACGGTAGGGCCAGCATAGTGGAATTCAGTGTAAGTAATGTAATGAGTCGGTATTAGTACCTGGGGGTACCACTGGTTGCCCTGCGTAGTCCCTGGAGCTACTGACAGATGTGTTTTTCTACTGTAGTATAATGTGTAATGTAGTTTAACATACTGTAATGTAGTGTATTAGTACCTGGTACTGTAATGCAGTGTAATATATTGTAATGTGTTGGTATTAGTACCTGGTGTTTCCACTGGTGGCTCTGCGTAGTCCCTGCAGCTGTTGACAGACGTGTCTCTCTAATGTAGTATAATGTAATGCAGTAGTATCTTAGTACCTGGTGTTTCCACTGGTGGCCCTGCGTAGTCCCTGGAGCTGCTGACACACGTGTCTCTCTAATGTAGTGTAATGTAATGCAGTGTAGGTATTAGTACAGTACCTGGTGTTTCCACTGGTGGCCCTCTGTAGTCCCTGGAGCTGCTGACAGACGTGTCTCTCCACCTGCTTCACCTGAACGGCCTGTAGCCTCCGCAGCACCTGCTCCGAACGCCTCTCCAGCTCCGCCTGCCGACGACACGCCTCCCCCGACGCCACCTCCACCTCAAGAAGGTCAAAGGTCAACAGTAAGAGTCAGGGTCAACTTCATTGTCAACATGGGCAAGACATAAAAAGGAAATCACACAGCAAAGTAAGGCCCCCGGACACACTATGGTGGACTCGTATGAAAACACAACATTTTGTATAATACTCATCCCACATACATTAACCCATCTTAGCCTAAGCCCTTTTTGGGAAAAGGTGCCCTCTCCCTATTAAAACCTAAATATCTCGGCCTCCGAAGCAAACAAAAACATGAAATAAGTTGCATGTGAAAGCTAGAACCTTCATTTTGCACTAGAATGTGTTCATTCAGCTCCAATCTACCCACATTTTAAATAAAACAGCTCAAATCCCAAGAACCATAATGCAGCGTATATGTCACTCCAGGACACAATGGGTTAATTTAATGAACACCAAAAATGCTATTGCTATTTGAAAGCAGCAGCTGAAGAGTATAAATCTGAAAATCCTGCCTGTACTAATAGCAGAACATTCCGAAAATTATTTAAAAACAATAGTGTGGACACAGATATTTTTACCAACAGATATGCTTAGTTATATTTATCCAGATTCATGTCTGGATGGCCTAAGAGCCGGTGTTCTATGGCTAAAGGAAAAGTGGAATTTGGAGTGTGGCGGGATGTTCCTCCTTTTTGTCATTAGTGGTCAGTCAGTGGTGTAAGGATTTCGGAGCCAAGAAGGTCTGACAGCCTAAGGATTGCAGTTCTTAAAATGTATTGGAGTCATCTTTATTAGCAAATTACTTCACATATGCTTGTACGTGTGATAGAACACGACCTAATGGCTCAACTGTTGATCTAAGGCAGTGTTTCCCAACCTTTTTTTGTCTCGCGTACCCCCTAAGCCTCTTAGTTGTGCCATGAGTACCCCCTAATTCATGTTCTATATCGCTTTCTCTCTCCTGATGTGACTGCTCCATACATTTGTTATAATAATAACATTTTCCCAAGTACCCCCTGCAGTGTGCTCGCGTACCCCTAGTGGTACACGTACCCCTAATGGCTCAACTGTTGATCTAAGGGTTGCAGGTTCGAGGCCCACCCCTTCACCATCAAGAAGAGTGTAGGTGGCCTTGGGGTCTGTGTGGGTGGTCTAACCCCTAACTCTTCACCCACGGATGCAAGTGCCCTTGAGCCAGGCACATAACCCCCGACTACTCCAGCCAGGAATGTTCCTAATATCCTGTACCTAAACAACTAAGTCGCTTTGGATAAAGGTGTCAATTAAATCTAATGTTAATGCCATTTAAAAGATACAAAGACACCAAAATGAGACCATACAGGACAAAATACTGTCATGCAAGCCAGGAAAGGACAGCATTCATGTGCACAAACAGAACAAATAATATTATTACTATATTATTATAATTTCATATAAGTTATTTAGAATCAATTATTTTTACCCGCCTGATCAAAACTGTGTGTCTGCAAACTACAACCAAATCATCCCTCACCAGACATCAACCCGGCCCTCAATCACCGCCTCCATCCTCACCTGATGGTCTGCATCCCCAGCCCCCACACCTGGTCTGTCAGCATCTGAGAGGCTGGGTACCACTGGAGGCTGAGAGGGGCTTGCTGCTGCTCCATCAGTTGAACCACCACCACCCCCATCATCCTCCTCCTCCTTCACCCCGCTATGCTCGCCAAGGTTCCCCGCCTGAGGAGTGCGCTTGCTGGGCAGGGCTGTGTCTGGAGGGCTCGGTGAGCTGGAGGAGGACGTGATGCTGCTGCTGCTGCTGCTGCTGCTGCTACTACTGCTGCTGCTGCTGCTGCTGCTACTCCCGTTCAGACCGCAGCATCGCCCTTCAGTCCCGGTCCCGTGACCGTTGTGGTACCCAGCGGAGGAAGTGCTGGCCAGGTACGAGCGCACACGGTAGAGTCTCACGCGCCCTTTGGCGGTGTGGCGCGTGTGTGCCACCATGTCGCCACTGCTGCTGCTGCTGATGCTGTTTACATTCCCTGCATCATCAGCATCGGCAGTGTCACCTGCTGCTCCACGCGCTCTCGAACTGGATTTACGAGACCCAGTTGAGCACGAGCGACTGAGCGCACAGTCCCCCTCCACCACCACCGAATCATCATCCTCCCCCCGACCTGCTGCCCGTAGGAGGCTCCGTTGGCCGTCGCCCTCACTCCCATCCTCATGCGTAAAAGGAGAACCACCACCACCACCACCGGGACCCAGCTCCTGCTCCTGGTGTGTCCGTGTTCTCCCCCTCCGCATCCTCCTCGCCCTCGCTCTGTCCGTAGTGTCGCAGTCCGCAGCCCTGCCCGTGCCTGTACCCGCATAGCACACGCGTTTGGAGGGGCCGCGGCCGTAGCTGCTGCTAGAACTACATCCACGGCGCTTGCTGTTGCTGTTCGCCGAATCGGCGTTTTGGTGGTGCTGGTGGTGGCCACACCTTGCAGCGCCAGTGGCCGAAAGGAGTAGAGCTCCGTTTCCGCCGCCCTTGTCCCGACTCTGGTGGTTCCGACTCTGTCCTTTGCAGTTCCTCCTCCCGGTGACCGAGGCTTGCGGTTTGCTGGCTCTGCCATACTGCTGCTGTCCTCTCGCAGACGCCAGAGAGTCCATACAAGAAGTCTGCTTTCGTTCGCCCCCGCCTTGCCTAGTGCACCCCTCGGCTTCCTGATCAATATTGACGCCGTTATCTTTCTCTTCTCGTGGTGGTGGTGGTGGTGATCCGTGGCTTTGTCTACCGACCACCGCACTACCACCAGGCTGCCTGCGCTGCCTACACGCACCAGCTCGGTCGGGCGTGATAATGCCTCCGTTCACAAAGAGGCATGCGCTGCTGTTAGTGCTACTGCTGCTGTTATTCCGTTTTCGCCTCGCCGTACCCAGTCCCGGTTCTGCGCCGAGGCAGCAGGGAACAGAGTCGGGATCCACGTCTCGGTCTCTGTCCCACTCGCTGTTGTTGGTCTGGGCCTCCGTTTCAACTCGGCTACGCGCCTGCTGGCCATAGCGGCGATCCGTAGGGCTTGCGTTGGAAGTAGCGGTGAATCCCCCGTCACCGTTCACCAGCTCTCCCCAGCCACCTCCCCCTACACATCGGCTGCCATTCTGCAGACGCCCGGCCCTGGCCCTGCCAGCAGCACCCACCCCCGCGGTAGCTGCTGCCCCCCCAGCCGCGCTAACGCTCATTTTGGGCCGACTGAAGTAGTAGTACATCGCCGTGTCCTTGGCATGGCCTGGCGAGGAGCCTGCGGCAACGATGGCGACGATTTTTTGCCTCCTTCCCTTTTTAATCTTTAATTAAATGAAGTATTTTTGAGCGGCCGATCGGAGGAGGGGGGGTTCCCTTTTATGTCCGTCTCGTCTAGCTCTCTCTGCCTCTCCCTTCCTTCTTCTAGCCGTCAGCAGCAGTTCTCTGGTTCCCTCGCCAGTGCGCATGAGCCGCGACTAGCCCAACCTTCTTCTCCAGGGCTGAGGGCATTTTGAGTTGATTGCCAAACATGAAAGGCTCTGGGTTTCTAGGACAAGCCAGAGTGGTGGTGGGGCAAGCCTGTCGGCCAACAGAAGAGCCCTAACCGATGGTATTTTTCTCCATCAGTTCAGCTTAATTTGATCCCCTGGCTGTTATCATTATATAATATAATCTGACTTTGAGTGCTTGGATGGTTTCAATGGCAATGGTAGACAAATAATTAAAAAGTATAATTAATATGAAATAAAATACAAAGTTAATTCATGTAATCATGTAATTTAATCAACTATAATTGCTAAATTCACTGAAGTGGATTTGAACTGAATGTAAAAAGCATTTTACATCCTCCACACAAGCACAGTGGGTTGTAGAGTCTTGTCTCGCGAGAGTATCCCTCCGTGAGTGCGGGATGACGCAGTGCCCCTGCCTGCCGCACGTAGGCGGAGTGTTCTTTCCTCTCCACTGTTGGCTAGTGGAGCCATTTACGCAACGCAACGCAGTTTGAAAAAAAAAGGTTAGCCAAATAACAATGGCGACCCAACCAGGCGGGCTCGGCGGAGGAATAAGCAGCAGTCAGCCGAGTGGCAGCAGTGCCTCTCCGGGATGGAGAAAGGACGGCACCCCCTCGGCCAAGTTCTGGGAGAGTCCAGACACGGTGGCACAACTGGAGGGTGTTCGGCTGTGGATTGGGAAGCACTACAAGAAGGTAGATTCTAGTTCCTCTGCTGCTGAACAACACGCATCTGACCATTCCCATCCCATTCCCCAGTCTCGCAAAGCTAACTCGTAACGATGGCCAGGTCTCGGAGCCAAATGTGCTGCAGAAAGCATCCTCAACAGACCCATGCTTGATCCGAACCTACTAATAAAAACACGGGTAGCTAGGCTAGCGCTATGTTTATCAGCTAACCGTTCCTACTCTCATCAATCAGATGGTTACTTGCTCTGTCAGAGCGATGCTGTATCAGAATGTGTGCCACAGCCAGCCAGGTCTGTTGCCCAGAATGCTGTTGCCTACTCAGTGAATGGGAGCGTTGTGTTGATATGGTGGCTACTAGTGACAATATTGGACTGCATACAACATCTGCGACAGAGTGTGTGTGTGTGTGTGTGTGTGTGTGTGTGTGTGTGTGTGAGAGAGAGAGAGAGAGAGAGAGAGAGAGAGTGTGAGAGTGAGAGTGTGTGTGTGTGTGGCGCTGGCACCACGGACAGCAGAGATGGCAGAGCCTTGATGCGTTTGTTTACCTGTCACAAGTCACAACCAGAGCTTGTTCTGTTTGCCCTGTCCCCCCATGACATCCTTCCTTTTCACATGACATTGACACATGTTAGTCCAACAGAGTGCGCGTTTGTGTGTGTGTGTTTCTAGTGTGTGCAGGCGGATGCTCCGTCAAGTAGAACACAGCGTATTCACACAGCGTAACTGTGTGTGTGTGTGTGTGTGTGTGTGTGTGTGTGTGTGTGTGTGTGTGTGTGTGTGTGTGTCCGTCCAGTATGTGCAGGCGGATGCTCCATCAGGCAGGGCGCTCGGCTCGCTGGTGGTCCAGCTGCTCCAGTTTCAGGAAGAGGCTTTTGGACGGCACGCCACCAACCCCTCACACACCAAACTACCCGTAAGTGTGTCTCTGTGTGTGTGTGTGTGTGTGTGTGTGTGTGTGTGTGTGTGTGTGTGTGTGTACGTGTGATGTGTGTAAATGTCTGTGTGTGCGCATGTGTGCGTGCATGGGATGTGTGTGATGTGTGCCTGTGTGTGTGTCCGGCCGTCTTTCCTTGTGCACACCACCAACCCCTCACACACCAAACTACCCGTAAGTGTGTGTGTGTGTGTGTGTGTGTGTGTGTGTGTGTGTGTGTGTGTGTGTGTGTGTGTGTGTGTGTGTGTGTGTGTGTGTGTGTGTGTACGTGTGATGTGTGTAAGTGTCTGTGTGTGCTAGTGTGCGCATGTGTGCATGCATGGGATGTGTGTCTGTGTGTGTGTCCGGCCGTCTCTCCTTGTGCACACCACCAACCCCTCACACACCAAACTACCCGTAAGTGTCTGTGTGTGCTTGTGTGTGTGCTTGTGTGTGCTTGTGTGTGTGTGTGTGTGTGTGTGTGTGTGTGCTTGTGTGTGTGTGTGCTTGTGTGTGTGTGTGTGTGTGTGTGTGTGTGTGTGTGTGTGTGTGTGTGTGTGATGTGTGTCTGTGTGTGTGTCCGTCTCTCCTTGTGCACAGCCCCAAACCCTTGCTTGCACAACTACGTGTGTGTGTGTGTGTGTGTGTGTGTGCACCCGTGCCCGTGCACACGTGCCATGGCTTACACTGTGGTGTGTTTTCCAGACGAGGTGTTTCATGGACATGGCACCAGGAGGCGCTCTCTGCCACATCCTCGGCACCGTCTACAAGTTCAAGCTGGACCAGGGCTGGTGAGTGTGTGTGTGTGCGTGTATTCATGTAGTGTGTGTGGGTGTGGGTGTGTGCGTGTATTTATGTAGTGTGTGTGGGTGTGTGGGTGTGCGTGTATTCATGTAGTGTGTGTGTGTGTGTGTGTGTGTGTGTGTGTGTGTGTGTGTGTGTGTGTGTGTGTGTGTGTGTGTGTGTGCGCGTGCATGGATACGTGTGTGTGCGCGCTTGCGTGTATGTGTGTTTGTATGTGCGCGTACATGCGTGTGTGTGTGCGTAAGTGGGCATGCATGCAAGTGTGTGTGTGTGTGTGTGTGTGTGTGTGTGTGTGTGTGTGTGTGTGTGTGTGTGTGTGTGTGTGTGTGTGTGTCTAGTGCAGATGAGATGTGTATTTGTATTGGTGAGGTTGTTAGTGCAGGCAGAGGGAATGGTGGACAGACGGCATAAAAACTAACAGATGTGAAATGATAGTAATAATGTCTAGCTAATAAAGTGTTTACAAATGCATAATAAATACTTTATAGGTAGAAGTTGCTCGCTACTAAAGGTTACTTAAACATTTATTACAATGTAACTAACATGATATACATACGCAAACACTATGGATAACTGTATTATAGAAGTACTATAGACATTTTAGCACCTTGCTGTCTGTCTCTAGTCTTTTGTTTATTTGTTTCTCATCATATCACTATTGTGCTCTCTCTCTCTCTCTCTCTCTCTCTCTCTCTCTCTCTCTCTCTCTCTCTCTCTCTCTCTCTCTCTCTCTCTCTCTCTCTCTCTCTCAGGCGGAGGTTTGACCTGCAGAATGCGTCTAGGATGGAGCGGAACGTTGAGATGTTTGTGGCGGTGGAGAAGGCTCTGCTTCAGGTAGGGAAGACTTATAATCTCATCTGGGGTGTGTTTCTCGAACGCGTAGTTGTAGCAACTTTGGTATTTTCCAATAGGAAATTCCATCGCAAACAACAAAGTTGCTAATGGAGTTAGCAACTATGGTTCCGAGAAATGCACCTCAGGTGTCAGTAATATCAAAGGATATACCTTAATCTGTATTGTAGCATAATGACAATTCTACTGCTATTAGTAGTAATAGTGAGGATACTACTACAAAATAATAATAATGATGGTGATGTTGAAAATATAATAATATCATTCGTAACAATGGTAATATTATAATATAATAATAATAATAATAATACAACCCATTAGAAGTCATTGTATTAAGGTATGTGTGCGTGTGCGTGTGCGTGTGCGTGTGCGTGTGTGTGTGCGTGTGTGTGTGTGTGTGTGTGTGTGTGTGTGTGTGTGTGTGTCTCCAGAATGGCTGCCTGGCGTGGCCCGTGGTGTATCTGTCAGCGACTCTGGATCAGCAGCTGGCCAGTCGGGTCAGTGACATCATCACTCGGCACCAGGTGAGTGACCTCATCATCCTGCGACAGGGGAGAAGGTGCATTGGGTGCTTTCCAATATGAGCACTACTCGCACGTCCTCGACCTGTTCTTGTGGCTTCGCGTTCCGCTGACGCCCTGTCTCCGTGGAGAAAACAATAACGTTTCCCCACTGTCAGCCTAGCCACAACCCAACCACTTTTGGGGGACTATTGGGGGAATAGTGGCAGACTACGGACAATTCAGCCTGGGAGAAGTATATGTTCAGTGCTGTAAGGCAGGGGTGTCAAACTCAAATCGACCGGGGGCCAAAATCAAAATCTGTAGTGAAGTCGAGGGCCAAACTCAACATTTAATAAAAAACAAATGTGCATGCACACACTTGATACTCATCTTTAAATTCCAGAAACGGAGTCCCATTATAGATCACAGGGTGGCCGCGGGTCCTTAAAAAGTCTTAAATGTCATTTTCACCAAATAAGGCCTTGAAAAGTCTTATTTTGTCTTAATTTTTCAAATGTCTTAAATTTGTGCAGCTTAATTTAGGGAGGAATAATTATGTCAGCCATGTGATGAACTTCGCGACGGAAATCGGGAGTTGTAGCCATGTAGTGTATTTTAGAACGCATTATTGAATTTTATTTAGTGTAAAGTTTCATTGTGTATAGTTTTGTGTTTTCAAACGGCTACATTAATGTAAATAACCAATTGGTTTTTGTGCTTCATTTGAACCTGTGTATGATCTTGCGAGTTGGTCCTAATTTAATTTGGAAAATGGTATTGAAAAGTCTTCAAATGTCTTATTTTGGACTTGCTAAAACCTGTAAACGCAGCGAGTTGGTCTTAATTGTATTTGGAAAATGGTATTGAAAAGTCTTAAAATGTCTTAATTTTGACTTGGTCAAACCTGTAGACACCCTGAGATCAATGTGCCTGCAAATTACAGTATTCTGTTGCCCATTTCTGGGCCGTTTCACTGTCCTGGGCCCTGGGCTCATATTCCTGTGACACATTAAACTTCATGTTCAAGTATTATTACGTTAAATATTAATAGTGGGCCAACTGAAATACACATTTGAAATGATCTCGCGGGCCAAATAAAATGGCTCCGCGGGCCAAATTTGGCCCCCGGGCCTGAGTTTGACATCCCTGCTGTAAGGGGTTGTTTCAGCTCTGCAGAGGGGGGCGTGGTGGTTTGGGTACATGATCTGCCGCCTATGCGTCTTGTTAAAGGATTAGAATTTTGAGTCAGTGTTAAAAAAAACGCTGCATATAAAGTATCTTTCTCATCCCTTCTGTCTTTCTTTTTCTTTTTCTTTTCTCCCTCCCTCCATCCTCTCTCTCTCTCTCTCTCTCTCTCTCTCTCTCTCTCTCTCTCTCTCTCTCTACACACATCTCTCTCTTTCCCTCGCTCTCTCTCTCTCTACACACATCTCTCTCTCTCTCTCTCTCTCTCTCTCTCTCTCTCTCTCTCTCTCTCTCCCTCTCTCTCTCTCTACACACATCTCTCTCTCTCTCTACACACATCTCTCTCTCTCTCTCTCTCTCTCTCCTCCAGGGCTCTGTAACGGAGGACGCGGCTCAGGCCACTCATCATGTTTACCCCTCACTCAACACACAAGAGGAAGGTCAGCATTTCAAGTGTGTGTGTGTGTGTGTGTGGGTGGGTGGTACTGTGTGTCTGTCTGTGAGAGACGTGTCATGTTTGATGCGTTAATGTACGTGTCTCTTTATGACGTGACATGTCTGATGCGTTCATTTACGTCTCTCCTTGTGCCCTGCAGATGAGTGGTTGAGGCCGGTGCTGAGGAGAGACAAACACGTGCTGGTGCACTGGGGAGCACACCCTGACAGGTGACACACTCACTCACACACACACACACACACACACACACACACACACACACACACACACACACACACACACACACACACACACACAGACAAAGATGCTGCATATAGTTGCAAACAATCTACTGTAACTCCTTTACTCATTCTTAGAAGAACACAAGAACACATACTCTAATGACACTTGGAATACATGGAAATTAATTCATCGATATTGTGTGTGTGTGTGTGTGTGTGCGTGTGTGCGTGCGTGCGCGTGTGCGTGTGCGTGTGTGTAGTTACGACAGCTGGCTGCCTGGCAGTGACATCGAGGCAGAGGTGGAAGAGGCACCCAGCGCTGGCCGCCAATGGAAGGTACATTAGCCGGCAGCTACACATGCTAATCTACATTAGCAGATACATATGATCATACACAGTACATTAGTAAGCACCTTTTTTTTTTATAAACCACATTTAAACACAGTGTACACTGTACAGTGTCCAACTAAAACAATAATCAAAACAGTAAAGCTATTTTAGCAGCATAATGAAACATTTTTGCTGCATAAGGGTCACANGTAGGGCTGAGTACCGATCAGAATTTTTCGGTTCCGGTTCCAGAACCTACGTTTCAATGCCGGTTCCTGACGGTGCCATTTTCGGTTCCTAATTTATAAACACTGAACGAAATGTTTAAAAATCTCAAACGACCACCGAGCCTACCTCATTATCCAGTTGAAGTTCCCAGGAATTTATTTTAAATTGAGAACTACAATCTAAATCCAACCCTATCCATTTCGTGGGTGTGCATCGGAGCATCGGAGCATCAGGTCATAGTCATACAGTCGATGTTCATGGCAATCGCACAGACAATCGTGCGAATTTACCTGATTACAAACTGAACCAGCATGAAGTTTTGCATCAGCCCCAGACAACTTGAGCGGCAAAACAACAAGGAGAAACTCATATTTCATTTTTTACGCTGCACACGCTCCTTTTAAAACATGCCCTGTGTGAGGGGATTTTGGCCTCGCGCAGGGACTGTTAAATGGAAAAGCATGGTGTACTGTCTGACCTGTCACTGCCGTCCCGTTGACTGTCAGGATTTGGCCTGTTGAAACTTTTCCAACTTTTGTCTTAAAATCAGGCAATATTGCAGTTTTTTGTAGCTAACAGGTATGCTGTTCTTGCAAACACTTTTAAAACAAGTAAGGTCGCCAAATTCCGCCCACTTCACTGATCACTTCACTGTGAACGTGATAATGTCACTATTTCAAATACTATTTGATTATGCTATCGTATATTTTTGGATAGCGGCAACTGTGTAGATGAGGTAATGAGCAATATTAGCTAACATTGGTGGCCCTTTCTATCGTAATTTTGGAGAAAACGTCCAGCATGTCCAAAATCTAGTTTCAGCACAATTCGCCGGCGAAAGGCTCCCAATTCCGCCCGCTTGATTTCAGGTCACGTCGGTATTTCCGTTAGCCTACTGTTGCCTTCATGCTGTTTTGCTTATTTGGTTCACACTTGTAGTCCTAAAGCGAAACAGGGGAGCAGCCAGGGCGAGTTTTTAGCCAGAATGTCGTCGTGAAATTAAAGTTCCACCTTCATGCTGCCGTTACGACACCCTTCATTACAATGCTGTTTATGGCCGTTTGACTCAGTTTTAAATGTCATCACCGTTTCAAATTGTATGCATACAAACTCCGTATCATGTCGATATCCATTCCTGACTTAAACAGTGGATACATAATTAACTATCATCACTTATAAGTAGGCGGGTGGATTTGGGGAACGGGCGGAGGCGACTTGGCTATAGCTTGTTACGCACGCAGTGAAGCACTGGGCGCCCTCTGTTTCGAGTTCTTTGCATGGTCCGTAATTATAGGCTACCAAATGGGAAAAAAAAATATCCACATACTGTAGAAGAAATCAAGTCTTCAGTTTCAATAATCCACGTTACTGTCTTAAAGTCTCTCGCGGCCAAAAGTGACTGAGCTCACCTGATGCTTCTGATATGAGTTTACATTTTATTGACATGAAATTTAAACTTTGCAATGATTCACGGTGTAATCCAAAAAGTCAGAGAATGCGCGCACCCACCACTAAAGGGAAAAGGTCCCCAACACTGTTTGATGATTCATGGTGGAGTGAACAGTGTTGCCGACTTTTACTTTCCTCATACGCCGATGTAACCATCTGCGTGAGAATGATGGAATGCTTCGTTTGCACACCTCTTGCTGTTTCTTGGCTCGCAGTGGCTGTGTCGAAGACAAAGTTTGAATTCGTTGCCGTCTACAAACGCTAGAAATAGGCTACTCTTCTCGGTAAACCTACACAAATTAAAGATGGGCTGATGGTAGTTTCTCTCGTAACAGCGAAGTATCCATAGATGATTTGACGACCTGTTTAAAAGGGCCAGCAGTCTCTGCAAGCCCGAATGTGATCACAATTAATGTTACCAGATTCTTTGCCAGAAGCGACTGCCGTTCTGACTGCCTTAACGTTCTGGGGTTATAAATGCGAAATGATAACTGACGTGATGGACATCTAGGAACCGAAATGTGGAACCGACAGCCAAGGCACGTTTCGATGCCAAGTAGAACCTTAGCCTTTCATTCAATTCCATTAAGGAACCGAATTTCGGTACCCAGTCCTAGTCACAAGCCTTCAAATAAATGAATTAAATAGTTATTCTTATGCAAAGTGTTTAAATAAAATGCATAAATAAAATAAAATATGTAAAAGGTATTGAAGGACATAAAGGTAAGAACTAGGAAGCAAAGGCTCTGGTGTACAAATAAGTTTTCAGTCTGAATTTAAAAGTAGTGGTAGTGGGAGCGAGTCTGATATTGGGGGCGCAAACCTTTCACATAGAAATGCTTACAGTATGCTAACCTACATTAGCAGATACATATGCTACTATATAGAACACTAGTAGCCTTTTTCATAGACGTACACATATTTATGGCATTATACACATGACTGTACATTAGCAGCCTATAACATAGACATACAGGACCTATGCTAATATACATTGGTAGCTGCTATGGTCACGACTGCTAATGTATGGAGCACTGACAAAATCAAGGTGCAACATAGTTTGACATTTATTCTGTGGAATGAAAGTGTCTATAAGCAGCTGTTTCGATGACTTCCTGTGTGGCAGGTGCATGTGAAGTGGGCGCTGGAGTCGGACTCGTTTAACGAGTGGATGAACGAGGAAGACTACGAGGTGGACGAGAGCGGCAAGAGCCTTATCCAACGCCAACGCATTTACACGCGCGACGAAGAGGTACACTCACACTTTCACACACTCAATCACTCACACACGCGACGAAAAGGTACAGTCGCGCTTTCACACACTCACTCATTCACACACACGCGAAGAAGAGGTACGTAGACTTGCATATACTGAGTCCATTATGCACATGCGATGAAGAGGTACAATCTAGGGCTGTCCTAAACGAATATTTTTCTCCCGATTAATCTATCAACTATTTTTTTTTAATAGTCGATTAGTCAAACGAAGTACAAACAAAGTACTCTAGCACTTTAATTTTCAAGGAAATTGAGGACTTCCGGTTGGCGTGATGTGGTGTTAAGACGCGAGAATCGTGAGCTCCGATACCTTTCAGTTTATAACTTAACGAAAGTACCTTAACTCTTCACGTGTCTTACATTTGGTGAGATATGGAAATATAACGGTAATATACAGTTATACGTTATGCGCAAAATGGGGAAAACTGGTGGAAGATCGACGCCAAGCCAGGATAAAGCAAGTGCTAGCAACATGGCGGATGCTCCACTGACGACTGAGGCACTTGTCACAGAACTGGAAAAACTCAGAAAAACTATGACCGACCGAACCTAACTACTCTCCTGACACCTCGTTGGAGTCTATTCGTTCTTCGGTTGAATCGATAGAGTCAACACTGGTCACCCAGGCTGGCACAATCAGGGAAATGGAAACTAGTCTAACCGACCACAGTGACCGCATCACGCAGATCGAAAATGAGGTGTGTGTGCTACAATGTACACTGGATTCATTGATGGAGGAGAATGCCGCGCTCCAAACAAAGGTGGAAGATTTGGAGTCAAGATCAAGGCGTCAAAACCTTCGTGTGCTGGGACTACCGGAAGGCATCGAGGGAGGTGACTGCAGAGGCTTTATGTCTAAAATGTTCCACACTTTACTCGATGGGTCTTTGTCTGAGCCACCGGAGCTGGATCGCGCTCACAGGACCCTACAGAATCAGCCCAATAAACGAGCAGTCGCTCGCCCAGCCCCACGAGAGTCTGCACAGAGACCGCGCGCTCTGATTGTACGGTTTCACAGATTCGTTGAAAAAGACATTGTGCTTATGTGGGCAAAATCTCACAAAAATATCTCATACGAGGGTCACCAAATCAGAATTTTCGAGGATTTCACTGCAGCAGTGGCAAAGAAGCGCTCAGCATTTAACAATGTCAAAGGGCTCCTCTACAAGAAAAACGTCAAGTTTGGCATGATATATCCAGCCCGTCTCCGCGTCACCTACAGAAACAAAGAACACTTCTTCAATACCCCAGAAGACGCAGAGACCATTCTATCAACAACACACATCTCACCACGGCGTGCACAGTCGACGGCAGCTGAGGAGGAGGGCTTACCCGCGGACTCGTCCATTTAAAGTTGCTGCCTAGTGCTTACAGGTGATTCCCAGCCTGGCTGGCTGGTTCTTTGTAATGTTAATCTGAAAGTTTTATCCTCAGTGAATTAATATAAAGGTGTTCAGGGCCCTTTCTATCTAAAATAGTAGTCTCATTTGACGTTTAGTTTTCTAGTAACGCATAAGATTGTTTTCATTTGAGTGTGGGGAAATCATGTGTGCCGTGTTTTTTTTTGCTTTTTGTGGAGCAACGTCGCCATCTAGTGGTCTTTATGCAGATCGTGTTTCAATGTCTGCTCTTTCCCTACACCCTTGTTTATTTTTATTTCTATGTCTTATTTTATCGTTTGCTCAAGGTATAATAGCAATTTCATTTAGGAGTAGGATTAACACTACATGATTAATCGGATGTATGTCTACTATCTCTGGCTACTCGCCGCTCAAGCGGACGAGCTTCAGACATTTTTGACTGTTATGCTCATTGTTAAAATTTTGGGGGTTTGTGGTTAGGGGGTGGGGGGTGGGGGTGGGGTGGGTGATGTGTTAGGCCAATTGTCTCTTTTTTATCTAGTCCAATATTATTTGTTTTTCTGTTTTATTTTTATTCGTTTCCTATTAATCTGTGTCACTGCTCTCTATTTAGTAGGGGTGTGCCCCCCTGGTGTAGATCCCATATGATTCACTTAGTATTTCATGATTTCAAAGTCCTGGTTTAGATGACAACTCCCTCTACAATGCAAGGTGGATCAAATAGACACCCAGTTAATATAGTAACCTGGAATGTACGTGGGTTAGGTGGGCCAATTAAAAGATGTAAAGTCCTCTCACACTTAAAGAGCCTCTCAACTGACATAGCTTTTTTACAAGAGACACACTTATGCAGAGAAGATCATGTTAGACTACGCAAGCCATGGGTTGGTCAGATCTTCCACTCCAATTTTAACAGTAAATCCAGAGGCGTGGCTATTTTAATTCATAAAAGAATCAGGTTTTCTCCTGATCAGATACACTCTGATCCCTATGGCCGCTATATTATAGTTTCTGGTTTACTCTTTGAAACTCCAGTGGTTTTTGCAAACTTGTATGCACCAAATTGCGATAGCCCAAGTTTCATGTCAAATGTTTTTTCTCAATTACCAAACTTGCATACTCACAAATTAATTTTAGGTGGAGACCTGAACTGCACCACTAGCCCTATTGACCGTTCTCAATCTAAAACAGGGATGCCATCAGCTATGTCCAAGACGTTAACAACTTTCATGGAACAAATTGGCTGTGTTGACCCCTGCGCTTTTTTACATCCTAGTGCTAAGGATTTCTCATACTACTCTGCTGTCCATAAGGTCTTCTCACGTATTGATTATTTTTTTATTGATAAGACTCTTCTACCCTTTCTTAGCAAAGCACAATACTCTGCTATTGTCATTTCTGACCATGCCCCCCATATCTTAGGCCTGTGCCTGCCATCAAGTTCTCCAAGGCATCAAGGGGGATGGAGGCTTAATTCTAGTTTGCTTGCTGATTCTGACTTTTGTAACCATGTCTCCACAAACATAAATGTTTTCTTAGAAATGAATAGATCTGAACAAGTATCTCCTTCTCTCTTATGGGAAACATTGAAAGCATATATCAGAGGTTGTATTATATCGTATAGTACACACCTGGCTAAAAGTAGAAAATTGAAGCAACAAGAATTAACTGATGCCATTATTGACATAGATAGACAACAGGCGATAACAATTACTCCTGATCTAACTGCCAAACGCTTACAATTACAAACTGAATTTGACTTATTATCCACTGGGAAGGCAGAATACCTATTGCAGCGTACAAGAGCAACGTATTATGAGCATGGGGATAGAGCTGGCCGCCTTTTAGCTTCACAGTTGAGACACCAATGTGCTTCACGCTTTATTTCACAAATTTATGATGCTTCCCATAACCTAACTACAGACCCCGCCTCCATAAATTCAGCATTCTCCTCTTTTTACTCTACTCTATATAAATCAGAGCCTCCTTCTGATAGTTTGTCCATGGACTCCTTTCTAGATAACCTAGAATTCCCATCTTTAAGTGAAGACCTGTCAGGAAGTTTAGAGGAACCCCTTGAGCTAAAAGAAATCACCTCCTGCATTTCTCAAATGCGTAGTCACAAAGCCCCTGGCCCTGATGGCTATCCAGTAGAGTTCTTCAAGAAGTTCTCTACTCAGCTAGCACCCTTACTACTGGATGTTTATAATGACTCTTTGGAACAGGGTGTTTTACCTCCAACTCTCAATCAGGCGTTGATTTCCCTTATATTAAAGAAAGACAAGGACCCTAATTTATGTGGCAGTTATAGACCCATCAGTCTACTTAACAATGATGTTAAAATTTTAGCAAAGGTGCTTGCACGCAGACTTGAGACTTGTCTCCCCAATATAATTTCAGAAGACCAAACAGGTTTTATCCTTGGCCGTCAGTTATCATCTAGTGTACGTCGTCTCTTGAATGTGGTTCTATCTCCTTCCGCCTCTCCAACTCCAGAGATGATTGTGTCATTGGACGCAGAACGAGCCTTTGACCGAGTCGAATTCAAGTACTTATTTTCTGTATTGCACAAGTTTGGGTTTGGAACTAAATTTATATCTTGGATTCGCCTTTTATACTCTGCTCCTATGGCTAGTGTTAAAACTAACTCTGACATATCTCTTCCCTTCCCACTAACACGTGGAACTCGCCAGGGGTGTCCCTTGTCACCATTATTATTTGCACTAGCCGTGGAACCCCTTTCTATAGCCTTGAAATCTTGCCCACATTTCTCTGGTATAATTAGAGGAGGCCTTGAACATAGAGTCTCACTCTATGCTGATGATCTATTGTTATATATTCTTGACCCTCTAAATTGTATTGATAAAATTGTGGATTTACTTAAATTGTTTGGAACTTTCTCAGGATACAAATTGAATATTGCTAAGAGTCTTTGTTTCCCTGTCAATCAGTCTGCTAAATTAATCCCTCCAGGTACACTGCCTTTTCAGTTTTCCCCCAGTGGCTTTAAATATTTAGGCGTTAATATCTCCCATTCACTTAGCTCTCTTCATAAAAACAATTTTATGAAACTCTTTGAGAATATAAAAACAGACCTTCAGAGATGGCATGCCCTACCTATCTCACTTATTGGCCGGATTGAGACAATCAAAATGAACATACTACCCCGTATCTTATTTCTGTTTCAGACACTCCCTCTCTTTCTACCCAAATCTTTTTTTAAATCATTGAATACCATTATATCCTCTTTTATCTGGACTGGTAAGATTCCCAGGATTCAGAAAAGAATGCTGGAGAGACCCAAGCTGGTAGGGGGTTTTGCTCTACCAAATATGTTGTTATACTACTGGGCAGCCAACATTCAAATGCTTAAAAAATGGTATCATCACCCAGACATTAACTGGTGTGTAATTGAAGCTAACTCTTGCACTACATCCTCACTTCCTGCCTTACTCTTTGCTCCTCTCTCTACACGCCCTTCTCAACACACTAATAATCCTGTGGTACTTTCTTCCTTAAAGATATGGAAGCAGTTTAGGCATCACTTTGGTCTCAAATCTCCATCTGTTTTCCTTCCAATCTGCAACAATCACTTATTTTTACCTTCCAGTATAGATCAGACCTTTATGCGATGGAGAAATGTGGGAGTGGTCTCCTTCAATGACCTTTATTCAGGTAACTCTTTTGTAAGCTTTGCGGACCTGGTCAAAAAATGTGGTATTTCAAACCATGATCTTTTCAGATATTTTCAATTGAGAAATTTCACTAAAGCTCAGTTCTCTTCCTTCCCAACATTGCCAGAGAGAACTTTGATAGAAGACATTATGTTCTCCTCAGTTTTTAATAGTCGCATTTCATCAATACATAATCTTCTCATCTCATCCCAGCAGTCTCCCCTTCTGGGACTTAAGGATACTTGGGAAAGGGAACTTGGTCTTCCATTAGATGAATTCTGGTGGACAGATGTTTTGGCTAGGATTAACACCACATGCATATGTGCACGAATGAGTCTTATTCAATTCAAAGTGGTTTTCAGGCTTCACTATACTAGGGCCAGGTTGAAAAAGCTGTTCCCAGATGCGGATGACCTCTGCATCAGGTGTTCTCACTCTCCAGCAGACCATACACATACTTTCTTCACCTGTCCCAAATTATATGCTTTCTGGTCATCTTTCTTCACCACTCTTTCTGAAGTCCTGAATATTCAAATCTCCCCTTGCCCTTTAATTGCAATTTTTGGTGTGTCCCCTGTTTTAGGGAAATTTAACAGTTACCAGGCGATGTTTATCGCATTTGCTGCACTGATAGCCAAACGCCAAATACTACTTCACTGGAAGAGCCCTAAACCACCTGGCTCTTGTTCCTGGTTTAGAGAGCTTTTGTCTTTCCTACACTTAGAGAAAATTAAGCATACAGTTAGAGGATCCTTGAAAACATTCCATAAAACGTGGGACTCCCTCCTTTCCTATGATCCACAAAATATTAACCAAGTATCCGACAATGAAGATTAGTGACACCCCCCCCCTTTAAGATTTGTTTTTATATGCATGTTTTATTTTATTTTATCTTTCATTTTGTTATTTATCAATTTTGTTTTTATTTTTATTTTCCTTTTCATATATGTCTATTCATGTATGTGTATCTTTCTAAGTTGTTATGTATAGGCCGTCTTGTCCTTCCCATATAATGTTTTAAGTTACTTTCATTACATGGGTGGAGTTGGGGTGGCGGGTGGGTGTGTTGGGGGTATGGGTTAAGTTGTTTGAAAAATGAAAAAAACTATGGTAGGCCTATGTAATTGTGATATATCTGGCTGTATTACTTTGATGGTTTGCCTAATAAACATATTATAAAAAAAAAAAATTTTCAAGGAAATTGGGAGAAAAAGAAAGAAACCGTTAAAATTAGGTCCCTGAGCTCACAATGAGCTTTAAATCATGATAGTAGCTTATTTACTCGGAGATACAACGTCCAATTAATACGTGCTGGGCAATTTCAGGTTTCAATAAAGTCATAAAGCAGTAGTAAAGTAAGTAAAAAAGCATTGAATTAAATGAAACGATTAGTCGACTATGAAAATTCTTGTCGACTAATTTGTATAGTCGATTAATCGTCCCAGCCCTAGTACAATCACACTTTCACACACTCCCTCTCTCTTCGTACACCAGCGCATTTACACACGCGACGAGAGGTACTGTACGTAGACTCGCACATACTGAGTGCATTATACACCCCTGTCAAAGAGGTACCATACGAGCGCACTTACACACACTTACTCATTCATTCATACGCAACGAAAAGGTACCATACAGTCAGGTATTCACACACTCACTCATTCATACACATTAGACAAAGACATTCACATACGCACTCATTCATCCTACACGCGACAAAGAGGTACAATACGATGACACCGTTGCAGTTACTTATTCATCCAGCGATAGTGCATTTACACATGTGATTAATAGGAACCGTACATAGACTTACACATTCACACACTCACCCATTCATCCTACGCAAAGAACAGATACAATCACACTTTCACACACTCACTCATTCACCTGCCCCTCAGCAATTACCGTATGCTTGGTGTATCAAATGTGTATGTTTGGTGTATCATAAGTGTAAGTTTGCTGTATCTCTTATTGACACACACAGACACAAGCGCGCTCATACACACACACACACGAGCGCACACACACACCGATACAAGCGTGCACAGACACACACACACACACACACACACACACACACACACACACACACACACACACACACACACACACATAATTGTGCTTGCACTCAGCCACAAGTTGACAGTGTACCGAGGTGTGTGTGTGTGTGTGTGTGTGTTCATCAGACAGGATTAGACGCTGTTTCATCTCTCTTGTGTTTCAGGAGCGAAAGACGAGTGGGAAGAAGAGAAGGCGGTCCCCCTCTCCTCAGCCGACGGAACCCAGGAAGAAAGGATCAAAGAAAGGGTATGACCAGAGATTCTTTAAGTATAGAGATATGCCAATGTAATAGGTTTCTATGGGCACCTAACATGACCAGGTTCCGGTCTGCCTAAAGGGGCGTGTCATAATACTCCTAGCATTAAATAGAACTGTCCTTAGGTCTGCCTAAAGGGAGATTCCCCCCCCCTCCCCCTTGCAACAGTAGAACCCGGAAACAATGGGCCAATGGAACCTCTCTCTCTCTACTCTCTCTGGTGGAGCCGTACTCCTCCTCACCTCTCAGAACTGCAGACGTTTTATATGTGGCGTTTTAAAAGAGATCTAAATGATTCATGTTCTAACCTCGGAAAAAGTAATAAAGGTGTGAACTGTATTTCTGTCTGTTTAAAGTGAAGCGTTAGCTACATAAGCCAACTGTTGATGTGTTTGAATGGGTTGCTAGCTCAGTAGGGCTGGCAGCCATGTTCCTGTATCGATTCGATTTCGATTCTTAGGGCTTTGAATCGATTAATCACTATTCAATTCGATTCGATTCGATTCATTCCGAATCGATTCAATCCGTTCCCTTCTTGGTGCCAGGATTTCCCCCAAAAGATGCTGTTGCCTATTTTTATATAAAAATGTCAAAGGGCTGTGGCTTGACAGTGTTAACAGATTGCTAATTTGTAATAAGTAGGCCTAGGACTAATTGACTAATACCTACTGGGTATTTTCCATAGACCTAAATTAAACAAAAAGAACAAAAAGAAAAAGAACCAAAAAATCGATTTTGTGCCCTGTGAATCGATTATGTGAATTTCGATTCGATCGATTATCGATTAACTCGATTATTTTACCCAGCCCTATAGCTCAGTATGTAAACTACAGGTGTTTTATACATTTTGAAAGAGAGGCGCCTTAGCCCTGTGTGCTAACTACTGGCATGTGATGTGCAATTATATGCATGCAACTCGGTGCAAGTGTGCGTATGTACATGTGTGTGCCTATAAATATGTTATGTGTGTGTGTGCGCGCGCGTGCGTGTGCGTCTTCCTTCCTCCGCAGCTCTGGCTACTACAAGAGGCGTGGCCAACAGCAGGAGGAGGAGCCAGAGGAGGATCTGACCAAAGACATGGAGGACCCCACACCAGTTCCCAACATGGAGGAAGTCATACTGCCCAAGAATGGTATTACATTATTCAACATTACAGTATTATTATTATTACTATATAACAATACTGTTGTAGACCCCACGCCTGTTCCTAATATGGAGAAAGTCGTACTGCCCAAGAATGGTATTACATTACACAACATTACAGTATTATTATTATTACTATATATTATGATTATTATCAGGGGTGCACATAACTGGTACGCAGGTGCGCATGCGCACCAAAAATTAGCAATGCGTACTGCCACCTTGGTCACTACAGCGCACTTGCGTACTGACTATCCCTCCTGAAAGATAAGTTAAATAGAAAGAGACTGTTGATGTTGGTGAATGGTCAAACATGTCCAAAAAGAAACAGGTAACAGTAGCCTAATCAGTTTCTTTGGAGTTTCGCCAACAACAAAGAAAATTGAGTGAGATTGAAAATAACTTTCCGAGAAGTGGCTCCAAGTGCCGTGGCCTGAGGCTAATGATGAGCGGACAGAAATGTAGTGCCAGTCCCTTGAAATGCGGAATCGTTCCGTATGTGGCAGTGGAATCATGCGTTCCGTGTTGAACAGGTAAGGGACGCGATGTGTCCCGTTTTCTCATGAATGCCTAAAAATAGACATGTCACTATATCAACTGTAGCCTAAATCTAACGACAGTCGGCGCGACCGAGTTGAGCTCCCGAGGCTCTCTCCTCCCTCCATCATTATGGAATTGTGCCGTCTGTTTCTGTTAACTCCGGAAAATGGACGCGCACCCCCGTCATTCTCATTGGCAACTCCGACGCATAGAAGTTAAAAACTGAAAGCATGCATGCATGCGCGTGGCTTCTTAAATGCACGCAATTCCCGGCCAGCTCCACTTCTTAATTTCGTCAGCTTCCTCCCACCATATCCCAAACGGACACCGCTTAGGCCTACAAGTTTATTCCCCGCCTGTGCGTCAGTTACCAGGCATGACGGCGAAATCGGCAAAAACAGATGAAATTCAGACAATAATCACTTTACTTGAAGATGACATGTTGACCATTTGTAGGCTAATTAAGATTTAAAGAATACCAAACTAACACATTTTTAATTAGGCTACCTTGCACCAGTTGCATTAGCCTTCAAACAACATGTGTCAACATTCGTGGTGATCATGTTTTATCCTCCGACACTGCGGACTTTTTTTTTTTTACCGCGAATGAGGTGCGTACCAAAACATATTTGCTGGTGCGCATATGAGTAACGCCATAAAAAAGTTATGTGCACCCCTGATTATTATTACTATATAACAACACTGTTGTAAACCTCACGCCTGCTCTCAATATTGAGGAAGTCATACTGCCCAAGAATGGGATATTTATTTAAATGAGCTTTGAAGTGCACATTCTAAAACTCTGTTTACGCCAAAAAACGAGACACCAAAACCAATGCGTTTTAAAACACATCGACATCCGTGCAAACAGCTTCGTATAGGGCCCACTCCTGTTCCCAATATGAAGAAAGTCATACCGCCCAAGAATGATTATTATAGTATTGTGGACCCACACCCGTACCTAACCCAACATGAAGGATGTCATACTGCCCCTCTTCTCCATCTGCTTTTTGTACCTGTCCTGTTTTGTTTTGCTCTGTAAGATTAGCCTCTTTTGATGGTGATGATGATGTTGATGATGATGATGATGCTGTCATTTCTTCCGCAGTGAACCTGAAGAAAGATAGTGAGAACACCCCAGTCAAAGGAGGGACCATGGCAGACCTGGGTAAGTGTGTGTGTGTGTGTGTGTGTGTGTGTGTGTGTGTGTGTGTGTGTGTGTGTGTGTGTGTGTGTGTGTGTGTGTGTGTGTGTGTGTGTGTGTGTGTTTGTGTGTGTGTGTGTGTGTGTGTGTGTGTGTGTGTGTGTGTGTGTGTGTCTGTGTGTCTGTGTCTGTGTCTGTGTCTGTGTACTTGTTCAGTCTAAAAGTTCTCATGTCTTTTTCAGATGATCAAGAAGACGAGTTTCTGTCTGGAGTCCGGGTGAGACTCATATATACATCTACACCTACACATCTATCAATTTTAAAATCCAAATATATCAACTTTAGACCTTTAAATGTTGAAATGTAAATGTCTATGGGTCATTTCACGTGAAATCAGACGCTTTGGGACCCGACCGATCCGGATTTCAATCATACTTGGTGTGCCTTTTTAGTAGCAAGGTAGCACCCCAGAACTGCATTGGTTTGAATCTGACACTAATATTAAGGGAGAAACAGACTAGGAAAGGTTCACATTTTAGGGTAGGACACTATACATTCAGCTTTGAATATATCAGTCAGTGTTAGTCACAAAAAGATGCCTGTGGTATTGTTTGAAAGCTCTTTTCTGGCTCTACATATTACACAATCAGCTTGGAATACAACAACTCTCAGAATATGAATTATGATAAATTGAAAAATTAAAAATTGAATATCTAAAAAAACTATATTTTAAAATGGCCAGTTCCTTTTCCAAACGTAGCCGGCAATGTCATTAGCAACACCTCAAATGCTGGTGTTCGGTTCTTTATTCATTTCAGAGAGAATTTGACTCACAAATATGGCATCATACAGACCACTTACTAATAATATGGTAATACCATAGTAGCATCACATGACAAAACAAAAACAAAACAAAAATGGTCAGTTTCCATAGTTCCAGGTTTCAGAAACTAAGGCAGATGTCCATTTATACACACCAAATGATGATATGTGAATGTTTGAACATTCCTTCTCTGTGTACCTGTGTCATCTTCCCTTTACCATACTTTAAAGAGATAATCAATGGCTACACTCTCATTTTGTACTCTACCAGTGCATTTGAAGCAGCAGCTGTGTCTTTTGTAGATAATGTATAAGTACGTCCCGTTGCAGTTAGGTTCCACTACCAGAAGCACATCCTGATGATCCATGACAAGTCTATTTGGTCTGAAGGGAAAAGTGAAGGAGATGGTCCATGAGGATGCAGGAAGTTCAGTTTCACCTCTCCAGTGCTCAGCATACATTCCTCAACACATGCTAGCAACCAGTTGCCATCATATACAGCTACAACATACCCTTTGATGCTTGAAAATGTAACACATTCCTTTACTGAGCTCACTCTTTCAACTCCTAATCTGAATGCGGAAAATGGCCTAATGTCCATTGACAATGGGCATAAGCTGTGTAGTTTTTGAGTACCTGGAATAGTTCTTGCAGATTCAAACATCTTCAACAGGTTCTCAGCTTCATGATGGTGCATCTCTCTCAAGAACATCCATTGCCAGTTTGCCACAACAGACATGTACCATCATGAAGCTGAGAACCTGTTGAAAAGGTTGGAATCTGCAAGAACTATTCCAGGTACTCAAAAACTACACAGCTTCTGCCCATTGTCAATGGACACAGTGGAAGTTAGGCCTTTTTCAGCATTCAGAGAAGGCAGAGTTGAAAGAGTGAGCTCAGTAAAGGAATGTGTTACATTTTCAAGCATCAGGGTATGTTGTAGCTGTATATGATGGCAACTGGTGGCTAGCATGTGTTGAGGAATGTATGCCGAGCACTGGAGAGGTGAAACTGAACTTCCTGCATCCTCATGGACCATCTCCATCCTTCACTTTTCCCTTCAGACCAGATAGACTTGTCATGGATCATCAGGATGTGCTTCTGGTAGTGGAATCTGTAACTGCAACGGGACGTACTTATACATTATCTACAAAAGACACAGCTGCTGCTTCAAATGCACTGGTAGAGTACAAAATGAGAGTGTAGCCATTGATTATCTCTTTAAAGTACGGTAAAGGGAAGATGACACAGGTACACAGAGAAGGAATGTTCAAACATTCACATATCATCATTTGGTGTGTATAAATGGACATCTGCCTTAGTTTCTGAAACCTGGGACCATGGAAACTGACCATTTTTGTTTTGTTTTTGTTTTGTCATGTGATGCTACTATGGTATTACCATATTATTAGTAAGTGGTCTGTATGAGGCCATATTTGTGAGTCAAATTCTCTCTGAAATGAATAAAGAACCGAACACCAGCATTTGAGGTGTTGCTAATGACATTGCCGGCTACGTTTGGACAAGGAACTGGCCATTTTAAAATATAGTTTTTTTAGATATTCAATTTTTAATTTTTCAATTTATCATAATTCATATTCTGAGAGTTGTTGTATTCCAAGCTGATTGTGTAATATGTAGAGCCAGAAAAGAGCTTTCAAACAACACCACAGGCATCTTTTTGTGACTGATATATTCAAGGCTGAATGTATAGTGTCCTACCCTCACATGTGAACCTTTCCTAGTCTGTTTCTCCCTTAATATTAGTGTCAGATTCAAACCAATGCAGTTCTGGGGTGCTACCTTGCTACTAAAAAGGCACACCAAGTATGATTGAAATCCGGGTCGGTCGGGTCCCAAAGCGTCTGATTTCACGTGAAATGACCCCTATGTGTTCAGGATGAGGAGGAGGGGAAGCAGCTATATCCAGTACATCGATCGGTTAAAATTTAGATTATGTTGTATCACAACTCTGTGTGTGTGTGTGTGTGTGTGTGTGTGTGTGTGTGTGTGTGTGTGTGTGTGTGTGTGTGTGTGTGTGTGTGTGTGTGTGCGTGTGTGCGTGCGTGCGTGCGTGCGTGTGTGTGTTCAGGATGATGAGGAGGGGAAGTTGGATTTGAGTGGAGGAGAGGAGACGGCAACCGAGCAGACACACCACATCATCATTCCCAGCTATACGGGCTGGTTCGACTACAACTGGTACACACACACACACACACACACACACACACACACACACACACACACACACACACACACACACACACACCACATCATCATTCCCAGCTATACGGGCTGGTTCGACTACAACTGGTACACACACACACACACACACACACACACACCACATCATAATCAATATACAGTCCCAGGAAAAAGTTTGTACACCCTTTGACATTTCTTACATTTCTGTCAAAATTGGTCATAAAACATAGTCTGATCTTTCCAGAAATCACAAGAAGGAACAACCAGAGTCTGCTTTAACTAATTCAACCCAAACATTTACAAGTTTTCATATTTTCATTGGCCATAAGATGTAAACATTCACAGGACAGCAAGGCATAAGTAAGTACACCCTTGCATTCAATAGGTTTTAACCTTAAGTTAGTCGCAATAACCTCAACCAGATGTTTCCTGTAGTTGCAGATCAGATTAACAAAACAATCTGGATGTATCTTGTCTCCCTCTTCTTTAGAAAACTGCCCTTCTTCAGCAAGGTTTCTGGGATATCTTTAGTGAATTGCTTTCTTGACTTCATGCCATATCATCTGAAATGTTTTTGTCAGAGCTTTGACTGGGCTATTCCAGAATGTGTATTTCATTCTTATGAAGCAATTCAAATGTCAATTGCCTCTAAAATATGGGTAGTTGTCCCATTTCAGCACCCATCCTCTTGTGTGCCTCAACTGTGTGACAGACTACCTCACATTCTTTCTGTAAAATATCTCAGTAAACTTCTGAGTTCATTGTTCCACTGATAATAGCTAACTGACAAGGGCCTGAGGCACCAAGGTAGCCGCATATAATGATGCTGCCGCCACCATACTGAAAAGTGGAGATGATGTTTTGGTGAAGGTGTGGTTCTCCAGTTCTCCTCCAAACATGATACTATGTGTTCCCCTGAAAAATTCAACTTTAGTTTCAACGTTGGTCTACCGAAATAATTAGCAGTAATTTTATGAAGCATATAAATGCTTTTTCGCAAACCTCAAAGTTGCAGCAATATTTTTTTGGACAGACACCCCAATAATTTTAGATTGGCAGAATGAACCCCATTTTTAGCTTTTCTTGGTTACATCTCCACATCTGAGTATGGTGGCGGGAGCATCATTATATGCGGCTACCTTGCTGCCTCAGGCCCTTGAAAGTTTGCTGCTATCAGTGGAGCAATGAACTCAAGTTTATTGTGATATTTTACAGAAAAAATGTGAGGAAGTCTGTCACACAGTTGAAGCACACAAGAGGATGGGTGCTGAAATGTGACAACAACCCATACTTAAGAAGCAAATCGACATTAGAATGGCTTCATAACAATGAAGTACACATTCTGGAATAGCCCAGACAAAGCCCTGACTAAAAACAATTGAGATTATATGGCATGAAGTCAATAAAGCTATGCACTCCAGACATCCCAGAAACCTTGATGACGAGAGGTAGTTCTCTAAAGAAGAGGGAGACAAGATACATCCAGATTGCTTTGTTAATCTGATCTGCAACTACAGGACAAGTCTGGTTGAGGATATTGCAACTAACTGAGGGTTAAAACCTATTTAATGCAAGGGTGTACTTACTTATGCCTTGCTCTCCTGTGAATGTTATAGCCTTATGGCCAATAAAAATATGAAAACATGTAATTGTTTGTGTGGAATTAGTTAAAGCAGACTCTGATTGTTCCTTCTTGAGATTTCCGGGAAGATCAGACCATGTTTTATGATCTATTTTGACTGAAAAGTAAGAAATTTCAAAGGGTGTACAAACTTTTTCTTGGGACTGTATATATATATTTTTTTTTACATTTTTCCAAAAACAAATGCAGTAAAGCACTGACTACGAACCACCAAGAAGGCCAATTAATCTGAATACAAGTTCCTGTTTGCTTATTTATTGTTTAAAGGCCAACTTCCGATAAAACACAGTTTTACTCACTCCTTTTGAAGATCGGACGGTCACCCCAAGTTAAACTCACTTGCAAGGCTCTCATAGCGGTGCGTCACCTCGCCTGGCTGTGTTTCCCGGTGTTTCCCAATTTACATTAATAATGCAGAGAAACGAGCGAATCACGAAAGCCTTTCTGTGTTTCGTCACGTCGAAAGAAGGCGTTGCCCACAAAGGTTTATGTCGACCCATTTTTCTAAAAACATGTCGAGTAATTTTTTTCTGCTTGTTTTCAATACAATCAACGTCTGGTGGCCCGAAATCTAGCTTAGCTTAGCTATCAGCTGGTTGCTACTCTCAGGTACACACACAGCACAAAGCCTCATCCATACAGCAAGCCCATTCTGGTTGCTCCGTGCCTGCAGCTCGCCTAGGGGTCGCTGTCGAAAGAGCACAGCCCTGAATGGAGCATGCACGCCTCCGTTGGCGCCCCTATAGTGCAGTACCACCCGGAGAAGTGGCGACTCTGTTTCCCATTACATTCTATCCAAGAACAGGAGGACTGAGCCAATCAGAGACGCATTTCCACGAGAGCAGGAAGAGTGAGCCAATCAGAGACGCATTTCCACGAGAAACACG
>NC_085876.1:48198646-48318646 GCF_034702125.1 Engraulis encrasicolus
ACATTTCACTGAGCCAGGGGTGGGGCTATAGGGAGGGCAAGCAGGGCACTTGCCCCTGGTCCCAGGGCCCTCCTTTATTGGTGGTGGGGGCCCTATTGTGAGCCTGGCAAGCTGTGTAGGGGGCCCTATAAAAATGTCTTTCCCTTGGGCCCTGTGTGCAATTGTTCTGCCATTGCACTGAGCTAATGACTTTGGGTGCTTACCAATATCCTGACTCTGCACTGAGCTAATGACTTTGGGTGCTTACCAATATCCGGACTCTGCTCCTCACCTGTGCTCGTGGCCTTTCGCTTGACGTGGGGCGTCGCCTCCGTGGAGAAGAAAACAATAAAGTTTCCCCGCTGTCAACCTAACCACAACAAAGTTTTAGGGGACTTTTCACCTTTCAACAACCCGATTGCAAATGAGAAAATTACCCTTTCAATTGCCCCGCTTGTGGCCCCTGTGCTGAACAGCCAGTGACTTAAAATATGAATGTCTTATGGCGACGTGATATACATTTTTGCATATTATATATTTCATAATATTGAAAAAAATATCTTCTGCTAATTAATGTTCCCTGCTGGAAAAAAAAACGCTGGCTACATCCCCCACTCCCACCGGTAATTTTGGTTTAGGGAGGACCCGTTGACACAGTTTATCCACAGCTTCTCAGAGTTATTTTTTGGGCTACCAAGGGGTCAGAGGCAGCACAAACAGCTAACATAAACATAAGCCTAAATGACATAACATAAATATAAAGGGATATTAATGCTTTCTTCGTGGGGCGCTGGCTAGTATCTCCCTAATTAAATAATCAACATTGCTTTTGTGTTGTACTTGCCAACTGAGCACTTTTATTCTCAAACCGATGGGGTTGCGCGAACGGTCTTCCCCTGGCGCGTGCTTCCACCACAGTTCAGGCGCTCAGTTTCGAAATGACAATATCTTTATGTAAACACAGAACCAGCACACCTAGAGACTTTGGTCGATATTGTGATTTGTCAGATGAAAACTGAAACGGAAAGCTACCCGTTCTCAAGGGGCAAGCGCAAAAGGGATATCCTAGGCCACTGTGCGTACGCAACTGGCAACCAAACTACTCGGAGCATGGGAGAAGCGGTGAACATGTAAGAATATGTTTTTTTTTACATTACACATTTACATAGGCCCTCCATTATTTGTTTTTGCATTACATGAGATGCGATGCAGCAGCGATGTAGACCTATAGCCTAAATCTTAGAAAATACGCATCGACTGATTTAACTTTTATCCACTGCAACCACTGTCCGTGAGTGAGTTCCTCTGGTATGATTAGTCGTTGTCACTTCATCATCAGAACCTTTTTGAAGATGGCCGACCCAAACATCACGCTCCTCACCGCGAGCGCCTCTACGCCCGCGCTGTTCGCCATCGCAGTGGTGGTGGTCTGTGGCCTGCTCTTCTTCTCCAAGGCACTGATGACATGTAAGTTAAGCAGCAATTGACTTTTGTATGAAAATGCCCTTTTTTCCATATGCGCTTATAGCCATTGGATTTACAACAGATTCAAATATGTGGCGGAATATGGCAATTAAGATTTTGGGAAACCTATGACTTGCATTTCTGAAATGTTCTGTCCCCATCGCAGTTCTTTAAAATATTGTATTTTTGTGTGTTATTTTCAAGCGCCCAACCATCACCCATATTGATCGAGCAGGCTGAAGCGACCAACCATTTTAACACCCACTTCTTTTCTTTGATCAGCGGAGGCGATGAGGGAAGGACTATTCCTGGATGCCTGGCTGGGACTTCTCCAACGCCTTATCGGGACTTGTCCACTAGATGGCGCCATCTGAGTGGCCCTAGTCTATCACGGGCACTGGGTCACTTTCTGAGCAGAGGGGGCGAATGCAAACGACTCGTTATTGGCAGTGTTAATATGGGTTACCTGGTCCTCTGTTTTGAATGCCTATTTCAAAAATGCGGAGGTAACACTGTGTGGCTGGATTCACAAACATACCACACCCACCCTCAGGGAAATATGTTGCTGTTAAGTTAAATCATGTGATTGCTGCTACTTGGTGAAACTGAAACAACTTGAACTGGGCAAGAGAGCTCCACCTTTGCAAGATAGCCAACAAGAGCAACAGACGGCTATTTATAAACAGCCAGGGATACAATAAAGCCAAACAATGTTCCAGTGAGGTAAGACCTAAACCAAGAAAGTGCACTGTGCCTGTGATACCCAAGAGTCTTTAAGCACACGCAGATATAGCGCACATCTTTTCACCAGGCTCAGCAGGCAGCTGCTTGGGGCCCCCAAGCCTATAGATGGTGAATAACTGCTAAGACTTTAAATTACTAGTGTTGATTTGTTGTGAATCTTCATTCTTTTGAATTTTCGCTTAGGACCCCAACTTACTCGCCTCTGAGCACACGTTGATCACACGTCCAGTGCATTTTAATGTAGCCCAACAGATGGAGTTATCCATTCACACTTTGGACTTTGCAGAAGGCTGGTTGGCACTAAGGACTCTTGCTGACATACACAGCTCTGTGGGAGTGGACCCCATCTAACAATGTCTATCCACTGACTCATCCTTTCCTCCTGAATCACTTACTGTATTTCCCCAAGATGGAGATCACGTCACCAGAGAGAGTAGAGAGAGAGAGGTTCCATTGGCCCATTGTTTCCTGGTTCTATTATGGCCCCCCTTAGGTAGACCTAGGCAGACCTAAGGACTGTTCTATTCATTGTAGGAGCATTATGACACGCCCCTTTAGGCAGACCGGAACCTGGTCGCGTTAGGTGCCCATAGAAACCTATTATGTTGGCATATCTCTATAGAATATCTCTGACGTCACTTGGAGGAGGCTACTGTATAAAGCTGGAATTTCACGCGCGCGCACGTGCGTGCGTGTGTGTGTGTGTGTGTGTGTGTGTGCGTGGACATGTGTGTGCGTGAGTGTGCACAGGTTGAGACCTGCTGGATCAGGCTATGGAGCAATTTGCCTGTGTGTGTGTGTGTGTGTGTGTGTGTGTGTGTGTGTGTGTGTGTGTGTGTGTGTGTGTGTGTGTGTGTGTGTGTGTGTGTGTGTGTGTGTGTGTGCGTGCCTGCGTGCGTGCGTGCGTGCCTGCGTGCACTTGTTGAGACCTGCTGGATCAGGCTTCCCTGCTGTACCTCTCCACACCAGCTTCCCCCTCCTGGCCCTCCACAGGGCCAGAGGCAGACGGCATAAAAAATGGCCGTGCAGAAAACTAACCTAACCACACACAACAATACTTGTGGAACTTATGGAACAGGGGTCTCTCTGTCCCTGCTGCCCAAAGGACTTACTTAACATTTTTTTTCCACATGTACTGTATATGAAGAGTTCAGATGCAAAATCCCCTAAGTGCCTTTTCAGAAAATAATCTTAATTCATTTTTATTTAATACAAAGCTATCAAAATTGCATATTTTCTTATTTTATTTATGTAATATAACTATTTATATGTATTATCAAGTACATGAATGTAAACCAAACCAACAACGGGTTTCTCTAAAAATATAGAAGTGCAGGTCTTCAGAAATGGAGTTAGGGGGTTTTGCATCTGAACTCTTCATATATTTATTTTCCTGTAAAGCAACTTGGGTTCAAAGTATTTGTTTACAGTCCAGGGGAGGTGCCCTGACCAAGGGCTCTTCAGCCATGGGCAACTGTGGGGGATTTGAAACCTGCCACCTCGAGACCAACTTGGATAAGAATACATTTGAAGGGCCACATAATTATGTACTAAATGAAAGTATTGTGTTTCAAGTGACACTGTTATTGTATGACCACTTGCATTTCATTAATGAACTCACTAATCATTAATATCCTTATTTCAAATGAACGAGGAAAAAAGATACGACTAAACACTGCCATAGAAGTGCCTTGGTATTTCTACAACTTTTTTGTAAACACTGCCATAGTCAAATCCCTCCCAAGCTCTCCTGGAGGGGGCTACTTGGTTCTCGTGGGCACCATGTTGGTGACCCTGGTGTAGAGATGCCCAAATGGGGGTGGACCTGATAGAGAAGCAAATGGGACCAGAACCACCCCAGCCCACCCGAATGGGACCAGAACCACCCCAGCCCACCCGAATGGGACCAGAACCACCCCAGCCCACCCCAGCCCACCCGAATGGGACCAGAACCACCCCAGCCCACCCGAATGGGACCAGAACCACCCCAGCCCACCCGAATGGGACCAGAACCACCCCAGCCCACCCGAATGGGACCAGAACCACCCCAGCCCACCCGAATGGGACCAGAACCACCCCAGCCCACCCGAATGGGACCAGAACCACCCCAGCCCACCCGAACGTATTGCAATGTCTACTAGTGGTGTCAACACATAGTTGATCGATTCGGCAATGCATCACAATACGGGGCAGGACAATTCAATAATCGATTCGAGAAGTTCCATACTGGCTAATCGATGTGGCATATCTTTTCAAGCTTCAATTACTTCCGTGGGCATTTCCTGAGCAAATTCCAAAGCAAATGAACTTTAAATTAAATTAAAGCACTTCAAAGGATTGAAAACTGCAGGACTGATGCACACAACAACCAATAATGACAATAATGATGTTCAGTATTTGACTGCTTGCATTGCCTGCTTTCAGTAGAAATGTAATGCATTGCAAGGCATTGTAGAATCGAACTGAATCGATTCGAATTGAATCATTACCTCCCGATTCGTATTCGAATCCAATTGCAAGGGGCAGGGCAGTGCCAATGCACACAACTAATGTCTACTGTAGGCTATTTATCCACACCAGCTTAGCGCTGCTGTGGCATTCATGTCACTTGTTCATTGTGTTTGTAATGTCCACAGAGGCACAGACTGATGATCTTGTTTATGTTGCATAAAATGATTTAAGAATTGGCAAAATGACCCTTGTCTTCTTTAAAACAGATCATTGTGGTGTGTACACGGTAGGGCTGCACAATATATCTAAAATATGTAAAAATCGCGATATCAAGAGAGACGACATGCGTATCGCGAAAATGACTTAATTACCGTGAACAAGTAACACATTTCTGTGCAGTCCAATCGCTTGCTAAATGTCAACAACTGTGCAAGAAGCCACGCCCCCCACGCAGACCGACAAATGAGTGACAAGAAAAACACTCGGATATATTTCTAAATATCGTTATCGAGGTAGCATGCTGTTATTGATTATCTACATTTTTATATCGTACAGCCCTAGTACACAATACTGGTAGTTCAACCATGGGTGGAGCACCTCAAGATGAGCACTTTTATCATACAGTGCTGTGTGAAAGCATCTGCCCCCCCTGACTTATTTCTTAGCTTTTATTGCATCTTTGTCAGTCTGAATCATTTCAGATCAAGAAAATTGAAACGGTAGAGATAACTCCTAAAGTCTGGTTTAGACTCGTCCTGCAACTGCAGGAGATGCACTGTCAGTGGGGGGTGGCAGCAGACTACGGACAGTTCAGCCTGGGAGAAGCATACATTCAGCACTGCAACTTGTTTCAACTCTGCAGAGGGGGGCATGGTGGCTGTTTGTGTACGTAGGCTGCAGTTGCAAGACAAGTCTAAACCAGGCTAAAGTCAACACAAAAACATGTTTTAATAGCTGATTTTATTTATTAAGGGGAAAAAAGCTATCTGAACCTACATGATCTCATGAAAAAGTAATTGGCCCCTCAACCATACCACCCCTTTGCAGCAAGACTTTTAGTCAAGTGTTTACAAGAACTGGCAAACAGTCCTTCACATCGCTGTGTGCATTATTGTTTTTAAATCAGCTACAGTGGAGGGTTTCTATGCTCTCCTTGTCAGAGGTGGCTTTGGCCTTGGAACTATGACATGCATGCAAAGTTAGTCTATTTCTAATTGTAGAACAGAATCACCGGAGATATTCTGCAGTTGAGGCGATTGTCTGTCAAGTTACAGGGGAGTCATTTTGAGGTCTGCAATGAGTTTCACTTCCTCCTCTAGTCTTGCTCTTGTAATATCAGTAATTCAATATGTTTCCCATCTTATGTCACTTTGACATATTTTCCTCTCGATCATGTGATGCCCTTCATTTTGCTTTCTCTTTCGGGCTGCAATCGACAAAACAGAGTGGATCCACAAGATACACACAGTTTGAAATGTTGCTATCCAACATCTTCCACACCAGCATCACTGTGACTAATGTCTCTCTCACACACACATGCATGCAGTTTACATATGTGAGTGTGTGTGTGTGTGTGTTTGTGTGTGTGTGTGGGGGGGTAGTCTTTTTTCTAAAAGGGTTGTAATTTTAATAACAGAACAGAGTGGAATCGAAATACTGTACATGTACTGTAATGGATTGGCATGGTGTGTCAAATTACATTGTATTTACAGACACATTTTCAGCACAGATTGTGAAATTTGAGTTTTCTGAGTATTTTGGTCTGTGTCCTGCAAAAGCTGTCAGTGGACCACAACAACAACAACAACAACAACAAAATTTTGACACTTACACAGCATTGTACTGGCGGACTGGAGATCTTTATTAGTTTATGGCACCATATAGTATATTGAGTCATGCAGACTTGGATTGATTTAGGTAATACGTCTGGTAATACGTCTAGCTCTCTGGACTCAGACTTTGCTTGTTCCAGACCAGGGGTCCGTATCTCGAAAGCGTCTTTGCTAACGACGGTAGCAACGTCCTTCATAAGAGCGACTCAACTCTCTCTCCACAGCGACGCTCACCGCTAAATCCAAGGGAATGGTAAGACGGTCTTAAGACGGTTAGCAACGACAAGAATCGAGAAACGGACCCCAGATCTCCATACAGGCCATACAGTCTTCCAACTCTTCTGACCAAAAAAGGACAGTGAACGCAAGAGTATTGTATTCCTCCTTCTTGCTTGTCTTGGTGAAAATGTCACCTCTTCCTACCTGTTTAGAACTGATTTGAGGGAAAAAAATGACAATCACAAAAACTGGGACCTCATATAGAAAGTACATATCATATGTAACTTCTAACACAAACTTTGGATGGAAGATTGGCTTCACACTAAAAAGTGCATTTGCACTGAATTAAATGGAATGTATCATGACAAGTGTTACCAAAAAATAATAACCTCAAATTCCAACTGACTCTCCAATCCAACAAACAGAATCACTAGTCTAAAATGACTGCACTCAGTTACCCCATGAAGTCCCTTGTGTTGGATGGAATCTGTTGAAGGTTTTTGTTTTTTACGTCTTCTTTTACTTTTGAGACATCTGCCTTTGGACATGCAGAGCCACAAAGGCACACATAGGGAGCAGTATTGACCTTTCTGGTACTAACTAACCTAATCATTTCAGGAGCAGAGGGTACTTCATGATGTCATATTGTACCTTAAGATACATCTGATTTTTAAAAGGGCCAGTAGATACATACATTTACCCCCAAAGGGTACTCCATAAGGTGCTTTTGGGAAAAGCACCTTAAGCAACTCAACATTGTTACAGCAGCATATTTCTCTGCCTAAATTACTGTATGTTGCTTTGGAGAAAAAATGTCTGTTACGCCACATATGCAACAGAACTCAGTCGTTGTATCATTTCACTTAGACTTTGACACGAGGCTGATGATACTGTTTATGACTAGTGTCATTACTGTGTACCTACATTCTGCTGTGAAACCTAAACTCATCTTTATTGTGACAAATACATAGTACACTAAACTTCACATTAATACTAGGCTACCTACTTAACAACCATACAACCAAAACCATAAGAAAGTAAATAGCAATGTGTTACTAACAAGTAGGTCACGCAAAATTCCAAGTTTATCATCGTGATTGGGGATAGCCCAACAGGTGCCCATGGAGTAGTGCAGTGGTTCTTAACCTGGGGTGCTGGCAACCCCTGGGGGTGCGCAAGAGATTTCAGGGGGTGCGCAGAATTGTCTTTGTGTTGAGGTTGTGTCCAAAATTCTGTTAGCAAACATTATTATTAGGCCAATTCGAAACCAAATTTAAACCGGTTTTGGTCACCATGTCAAGTCATTAAGGTATTAATGAATGTCTCAAGCAAGAATCATTGTGATAAATCACTGAAATCGTTTTTTTAGGGCATATAGAAGTGTAGAAGTTTGGGTTGGGGGTGCGTGGCTTCTCTTGGTCACAGGTAAGGGGGTGCGTGATGAAAAAAAGGTTAAGAACCACTGGAGTAGTGCACGGGGTGTACAATGATTACCATGTTCAGGGTAGGCCTACAGTACCTCAGTAAAAAAGCAGGATGGCTGAAGAGCTGTTAGGTGTGAAGAAAAAGGAGTCGCACACAGGAACTTGATGCTGTTCAGTGAAACTGTACTACAAGCTGAACATAAAGAGAAGCCAAAACAAAAAGTGGGACTCTCTCAGCTTTTAATAGGACCCCCTCGAAAATGAAATGGCACATCTCAAGGGACTATCCTTGTAACGAATAAATAAAAATAAATAAATAAATAATACAGTTTCACTGTGTTTAACCGGATCCCACCGCACTCTCGGTTAAAAGGTGCCAAACATTTTTAAAAAACCTCCCCTGAGGAAGGTCAGTAGACCGATAGCTTGGCCTATCATTAAAAAGAACACAAAGGGGATTTAAGTGTGCAGACATTTCTCTTTCAATACAGTTTCACTGAACAGCATCAAGCTCCTGTGTGCGACTCCTTTTTCTTCACACTGCATTTTTGGTTGGGAATTACGCACCGAGCGAAACTTCTCAAGTAAGACAAAAGTGTGGACGGCATCTCTACCTTCACCTGACGAGCTGTTAATGAATAATTTACAAAGTGTTAATGAAGCTTTAAAATATCCGTTATTGTAAAGTGTTGCTGAGGATGTCTCCAAGCCCCCGTGAGGAGGCAGGGTCCATGAAGGGGAAAACAATCTCAACATTAGAATGGGAGTGCATGGGCAGGTGGAAGTTATAATGCATTCGCTATAATGTATCCAGCAATTCATCCAGATGGTATGCTTTTCATTTTAATGCACGTTTTGTTAAAAACGAAAGTTCGAGAGAAGCGTAATGAAATTTAGCATGCCTAATTTACCACCTGCATTGTGTTCTCCACTCAACTGTCATTCGTCTGAATTCAGCGTGACAGGATAGGCACGCCTATTTAACCAGCTGCATCTCATTCTCTGCTCTGCCGTCATTTGGTGGAATTTCAGCGCACTGGAATTTGGAACGCCCCTTAATTAACTATACAGCATTTATTCTCCGCTCACCTGTCTCCTGTCAGAAATTTTCTTTCTCGCTCACACCCACCACCTCCCCTTTCGCCTCCCTTCTACCACTGTTCGATCGAGGTGTCTTGCCCTACCTTCCTCCATTTCTCTCCAACCATCATCTGCTGGGGGGTGTCCGAGTTCACTCATATCTGCTGGCGCAGATACTGCCCGAGCTCTCAGTGGCGCCCCATACTCTCGAGCTCGAGAATGTAACTTGCTACATAGACATTTCTTGGTCGTGGCAGTACTTCAGTACCACGGCCAGCGATCTTGTCCAATACGCCACGTAATCTATCTCAGCTTCTTGAGTGCAGTGGTTCCTGCGAGCCCCGTGAAGCACTTTGATGATCAGTCCACCGAATGGACACCCACTCTCCTGCGAGAGCAGCACAATCACGAGAAGTCCGAGAAGTCCAGCGAGAACAAAGATGTATGCATACAAGCTTAATCCAAATTTCAGAGAGTGAATTAATGAATTGACAGATAATGACTGCTGAGGTTCTCATGTGCTATGTTCACATGACGTTTTTTTATTCCGCCATGAACTCACTTTAATGCTGAATAAAGCTTAATCCGCTTACAAAATGTCAAGTAAACACTTCTTAATTCAGAATTAAGTAGTTCTGTCGAGTTTCCTTTAATCTTTCATTTAATTCCGAATTAAGAAGTGTTTACATGACATTTTGAAAACGGATTAAGCTTTATTCAGCATTAAAGTAAGTTCATTCCGAATTAAATGTCTCATGTAAACGTAGCAAGTGATCACCAAATATTTTCATTGGACCTCTGCTGTGGCATAACAAACCTAGCCTAGTCCTACTCGCAATTTTGGAGTAAAGGGGAAATTTCTCACCTGAACTGGACATGGTTCCAGCAATCCATATCCATAGTCGTTGTGTCTCTGATGAGACCAAGATAAACAAATTTGCTTTAGATGGTGTCAAGCATGTGTGGTGGTAACCAAGTGAGTAATACAGCCAAGCATGGAAGTGGGACTAACACGGTTTGAGGCTGCATGAATGCCACCAACATTGGGAGGCTGAATTTCACCAAAAGAAACATGCATATCAACCTGTATTGTGAGTACTGAAGCAGATCCTGCTCTTCTCAATGGGATTTTAACATAGGGGTGTACTCACATTTGTTGAGACATTAATGGCTGTATTTCGAATTATTTTGTGTGAACAATAAATAGAAACTGTTATATATATTATATGGTATGTTGTACACTGACTATTTTTCAATGAATCAACGAGAAGTTGCATTAATGTCCCATGAAAAGACTTCTGTGATACACTGTAACTGTGTCCATTCCTATATTTTATATAAAACATAATCGGTCTTCCAGAAATGTATAAATTAGTTTAATTGTTAGACAAGTGATTTAAAAAAAAAAATCACACAGAACTACATGTAATAGGGTGAAGGTGGTGGGTTCACCCAAGTACCCGTGCAGGGTTTAAACCAATAAATGATCCAAGGACAAGTGATTTGAAGTCAGGTATAAAAATATTTGTTTTATTTTTTTTTCAATAAATATTCAAAAAAAAGAAAGTAAATGAAAGAAAACAAAATAATAAATCTGAGGCTGTATGGGTAGCAGGCTAGTACATACGCAGTGGGCCCCACTACTACACTACCCTAGGTGACCCCCCAAACCCGATATGGTATATAGTGAAGACACTGCACTCAATTGAGAGCCACGCGGCTCAGTAATCCACAGCAAACTGTGATACACACATAAAGGTGCTGACACACGAATGGACCCTTACTAGAGGTATGCTTAAGGTGGGCATAACAGGGACTGCTACCCAGAGCCTCAGTTAAAAAGAACAATAACAAAAGAAAATGTAGCCACCAAAACGGTTAAAACACAATTGGCTTGGAGGTACTGTAATAATTGCAGATAAAAGGAGAGGGGAGAAAGCGGCACAAACACTCAACGATAGCTACGCTGGTGCCGCTGAAACAAACAAACATACACATTAGTAACACACACATTTTCCCCCTCTTTCAATCACATAGTGATGGTATAGCCTTTCGCTATTACCATGAACATTTTTAAAATGTTTCTCAAACATGCGTATTTATTTAATAAACATTAAAACATTACAATAATAAACATATCCAGTTGGTAAGGCAAGAGGGCGACTCGTAGACATGAGGTACAATAAAAAGTAGGATACCTGTTAAGGTGAACCCAGAGGTGGACCTACACTCTGGTGGATGAACGGCGTAGTAGCTCCAATCACGCAAACCCCTCTCCTGGTATTTAAATATAAACATGCCAGAACATGAGCATTGGTGATACACCATCACAGGTCACACTCGACAAACCGTACGGGGCTAGGGACAGCAAAACACTGGTAGCTACCTGGTATGTTGGCGTCTTAGCGTGATACTCCTTCGGCGGCTTGTTGACTGTACTGGGCCAAGCATGCGAACGCTTTCCCTGCTATTAAATGCAGACATAGGCTAGTTGTAAACAATTGCTATGATGTTACATCAAAGCCGATAAATCAGTACAGCGTAAATTCAATGAAGTGATAGCTACCTGATGCCGTTTCGTTTGTTTCCTCGGTGGCGTGATACTCCACGCTGGACCGTGGGTATGGGCGGAATGCCAAGTGAGTACGCTTTCGCTTAGTTCTAGCACGGAGCTCGCGCTACGACTGACCCAGTGACTCAGGGATTAAAGTTGGTTCCCAGCAGCGAGAGTGGTTAGCTTACGTTGGAGTTAGCCTTAAGCTACAAACGGAGCAACTCTCACCTGCTCTGTATGAAAGGGTTTCGAGTGATTTTCCTAATCCATTTATCCCCTCCCTTGTCGTGTCCCAAGACACCGGCTTCCGGTTTTAGGAATCACGGTTTCAGATTAACGTCAGTGCTCCCTCCACTGGGAGGGAGTGTGTGTGTGCAAATGCATGTGTGTGTGTGTGCATAGGAGTGGATAGAAGGACTGACACTACACCCGGTCACATATACACATTTTGTTGCTTGAAGACAGCATTCCTTCAATCCTGGCCAAAGCCAGAGTAAGATGTTTCACATACTGCTTTCAAGTCAATGGTGAACTTCTCAAACTCTTGTACGACAGCTGGCAGTTTCAGTGTGAAGAAACAAGTATTGGACCGTGGGAGATGACTGATGACGGCAGGTAGGGATGACTTAATGGGCATGATTTCCACCTTCAAATGTTCCGACAGGACCGACCAGCCAGTCCAGAAGCGTAAGAGGCTTTTCAGTACATCTGAAGTTCCTGAAGAGCAAGGGGAACTCAAGTTATTTTTATTTACCTTCAGGGAGCCCATAGTCGTACATTACACACACACACATTACATGTAGCTGATGCACTTAGCCAAAACAACTTAGTAACGTGCAATTTATTTATAAGCTCCTTTCTGAACACTCAAAACACACTCAAAGCACAAATATGCTACAACAACAGTTGGATTTGATCAGAGGAAGATCAATGTTATTGATGTCTGGAGGGAAGGATTACCAGAGTAAGGGAGAGGGAGAAAATGCTCCCAATATTACAGAGGTGAAGAGGGGGCGCGGTGAGGTGGACAGAGGAGGTTGGGGGGGGAGAGAGAGGGTGCATCCCAATATGTGACCTTGCCTCCTCCACTTGTGCTTGTCTCCTCGTCCCGCCTCCTGGCCCCTCCTCCGTGGAGAAAACGATAAAGTTTCCCAGCTGTCAGCCTCGCCACAACAACTTTTGAGGGACTGTTTTTCATTCACCATCCCAATTGCAAATGAGAAAAAGACTTTACAATTGAGCTTTTGCAAGATATTGAAAAATAATGCTGTTATCAGTGATGTCATCATGACGAGAAGCAAGTGGAGGAGGCAAGTGGAGGAGGCAAGGTCACATATTGGGATGCACCCAGAGAGAAAGGGGCAATGTGGAGAAGATCAGACAGGAAGGAAGGAAGGGGAAAGGGTATGCATGGTCTTTAAAGTGTGTAACAGGGAGGGTTGCAGGTATGAATATCATTCAGCCTCACCATAAGACTGTGTTACCTGTTCACAATACAAGACAAGACCCACTACCCAATCACAAACCTTTCTGTTTTAGTACATATCAGTCTTTTTAAGAAAGTGGGCTCAACTCTCAACTATTTCTGACAAGGTCTTCGGGTGAGAGCAAACAGCAAAGTTCATATGTTGTAGAAAAGCCTCTACGGTGTAATTCTTGTATTTTATTCTAGTGGGTTAGCATGGCAGGCAGACGTTTCGGCCTATGCCGGCTTTTCTACTAAAAATGAATACATATCAGTACACTGAAATTAATAGTCTTCGCCACTGTAAAAAAAGGCAAATTCATCTTCATCGAATTTCTCATTCTTGTACTTATCTTTAATGTTTTATCAGTACATCATGCACATACCATTCTCGATAAATCGTCTGAGGAAACTCAAAATTCGGTCCTGGTCCTCCGATGAAACACTAGCCTGATAAACCAGACTAATTTGTCGTCCAGCGGGTGGCGCTGGTTCACCAGGCTAATGAAACACCATGTGCCACTTCTGCAGGCCAAGTGATGTGGTCCAAAATCATCTGCCATCAAAAAAAAAGAAAATGTAATTTGCTTCAAGTTGACAGCAACATCAATCAGCCCCTGCTTAGTCTACCTTCCAAAGGAGGCAAGGTGAGGCAGCAGGGTTTAGGCCGGTGTTTCTCAACCTTTTTTAGGTGAGGCACCCTTTCAATTCATGAAAAGTTTCAAGGCACCCCAAACCAACAAGCCGTAACATGGCATCACATCCGATACTACACAAGCTTAGAAAAGTAACACATTTGGAGACGTCACACGACCTATGTTCGAAGTTGCAGCTGACTGGGGCGACCTATATTTACTTTATTGTGCGTAAATGGCAGATGAAACATTCCACTGGCTAGCATTAACTTATCAATTTAGACAGATATGTATTATATTACATAATTTATTTATCAGCCACGTGTCTGCGGCACCCCTGAGGGGGGCCTGCACCCCTGTTGAGAAACACTGGCTTAGGCTGCTGCTGTAACGGAGGCTAACTAGCACAGAGTTGGCGTGGAACGTTGGTAAACCTCCCTCCGATAGCCTCATATAGTCTCGTGCCGTTGGGCCGAGAGACTAGTCTCTTGGCCCAGCGGTATAGTACTGTGTCTCCCATTGCCGAACCGTTGTAGTTGACGAGGTCGCACGTTCGATCCCCGAGGGGGGTGAACAGGTGCAAGATGAGCTCCGTCACAGTGGTGCCGCTGACCCGGGATGGGAGTGAGGTTTAAGGGGGAGAGTGTAACGGAGGCTAACTAGCACAGAGTTGGCGTGGAACGTTGGTAAACCTCCCTCCGATAGCCTCATATAGTCTCGTGCCGTTGGGCCGAGAGACTAGTCTCTTGGCCCAGCGGTATAGTACTGTGTCTCCCATTGCCGAACCGTTGTAGTTGACGAGGTCGCACGTTCGATCCCCGAGGGGGGTGAACAGGTGCAAGATGAGCTCCGTCACACTGCACACACAAAAACTTTACCTGCGGTGTAATTTCTCTTTCAGACGTCCTGGGAAACAAGATGGCTGCAGTGTCTGGACGTTTACTGAGCAGATAATAAACTCCACTGTCCGTTAGTCCTTTCTGCAGTTGCTCCACTTGTTTTGCTGTCCTCCCAAGGACCTATTTAGCAGAAATACACACAAAACAAAAACGAACAAACAAACAAACAAACAAAAAACTGAAAAAAATATGTTTACATGGCTAATACTTTGGCTAATTAGGTCATTACTACTCTGGCACTGTGAAAGTGAAAGGCATTGTAATGGAAATGTGTAAAACTCACGGCATGAAGGAAAATCTTTTCGTAGAGCCATTTCCTATTTTCTCTGTTCACCGCAGGCAGATCCCAGTACAGACAGATTTTATTCACCCTCTCCCTCTGGGCCTCGGTTAAGATGGCATTCCCTTCAAGCTATGAAGACAGGTTTATGTTTGTAGTTGTTAATGCAGGTTGTAAACAGGGCATATATTTATTTGTGCCCCCACAATACTACTCTAAACTATCAATCAAACCAATTTGAATAAAATCCCCCATTGCCTGCTATTTGAATTAAATTGTATTGTAAAAAAAAATGTTCAATCCACACCAGCTCCAGAACCTCCCGGACTTCAGTGTCAACACAATCAGCCACAGAGATAGGTGCCGTTTTTGGATCGCCCCCCAGGATCACATGAATTATAGCAGGACTTAGTCCAGTGAAAGATGGACCCCCATGTAGAAAGCTGTGCCCCATAATTCTTCCTGCTATGATGAAGAGACCATCTTCAATGAGGTCGAATCTACAGGTGGGAGTCCGGTGGTCCTCCTCTCCCTCAAACAGCAGCAGCTTACCTAAGGAGTACAATAATACTAGTGGTGGGCCGTTATCGGCGTTAACGTGCTGCGATAATGTGAGACTCTTGTCGCGCGATAAAGAAAATATCGCACGTTAATCTAGTCTCAAAATATAGGTTTGGAATTTGGGTATGCACGTCACCATAGCGTTTAATTGACAGACGCTTTTAGACTGCGCTCCAGTCGCTTCTCCTTTCCACCTGTTGTTTCAGCAGACCTACTAAATATGAAGTGTTTGCATGCTGAAAACATTAATCCCTCTGCCATGGTAGTTGTTGTTTGAGTGCTTTTTCATAAGTGGTAGACTAAAGAGATGTTATTGTTTGAGGTGAAGCATAGAGAGACATTATTGTGTGTGAGTAGCTACCAGCCCGACATAGCCTACATTTCCTCACGCATTGCATAGAATACATAAACAACTTCCAGAAATCTTGCCTGTGCTATAATTGCAAAACATTCCGTGTGCATTTTGAAGATTGTCAAACTGAAACTGTCAATATCTACTCTCGCTGAATGTTTGTGTTGCAATCGCGCACATTTGCGATTCAGTGAGATATTCTCATGTCCGACGGTAATAAACCTCGCGGTTGTCGCGCTTGACTTTTTTTTTTTTGCAAACTGAATTCATGTCGAGTTGTAACTCATCTGGCATTCTAACTCTGAGAACAACTGTCAAATCGCCGTGTGCCAGTGCTGTAGGTTCTAGATAGGCATATCCAGTAGCCTGGCTCTGAGGGCTGCTGTGCCTACTATGCGCAGAGCTCCTCCCTCTCTTAAAGGAGCCGCTGCTCCTTTTAACAGTCCAGTCAGTGGCAGATTCTCTCTCTCTCTCTCTCTCTCTCTCTCTCTCTCTCTCTCTCTCTCTCTCTCTCTCTCTCTCTCTCTCTCTCTCTCTCTCTCTGCCCATTAGAAATGCTGAATTGTTGAGGTAATATTGTTTAAATAGCCTAAATGATAGATTTATCTGTGTTTGCCTCTACAACTTATAGCGCTGTTCATTTTGAAATTTCAGTATCTTATAACTGTAAATGCTTCCTAACATATTGGACACACTTTACACATATTGCTGTGACTTTTTCATCTCCAAGTATCAACATGACCATTTTTTGAAGATGAGATGCATTTTGGAAAAAAAGATGAGCTCTGGTCTAATGCGCCATCTGTCTTAAGAAACCCCAAGGTTTTTTTTCGGCATTATTTCGCTATCGTGCCTATTCTGAATGAGCCATTTTGATATAGATTAATCTAGATTAATCTAGATTAATTTCATAATTACAGTGAGATTAATCTAGATTAAAAAAATTAATCTATGCCCACCCCTAAATAATACAAAACATTTTATTTGTCATATGCATAGATTTACTAATATTAGATTTAGTATGACTGCATACTCGTAAAATGTGCTTAACATACTTGTGCCTTCCTCCCTAGAGAAGCCAGTCTGGAGGGCCTCCATTATGGTTGTCAACACATGCCTTTTCACCCCCTCCCCTATGGCTTTGTCTCCTGTTAAAGGAAAAAAACGAAATATTGCAGCATGAGGGTCCGTACCCCGACACACCTTAAGTCAAGATATTTTACACGAAAGAGTATCTTACCCTCCAAGTGGCAGATGAAGTCACTTGCCCACTCCAAGTCCGGTGTTTTGTAAAATTTAATGATGGAGCGGTGCCTCTCCTCAACAGTCCCCAGCATGTTGAGGGTTAAGGACAGGGGCTTCATTCTATCACACCGTCTTAGTGCTGCGTCTCTGAACAGCTGTACAGCTCTTTTCCCATCCTGTTCATTAACCCATCCTTTAAGTAGAAATTCATAGTTACTGAAAAGCTTTAACAGACCACAACTAGTCTAGATTGAAATCAAAATGTATTTACAGTAATGTAGGCCTATACTTACAGCATACTTAAAATATATAGCAGACATGTACAGGAGACTTACAGACTGGAATCTGGCATATACTGTATCTCATCCTCATCACCAGCATCACTTTCATTAAAGGTGAGCTAGCTCTCTCTCTCTCTCTCTCTCTCTCTCTCTCTCTCTCTCTCTCTCTCTCTCTCTCTCTCTCTCTCTCTCTCTCCATCTCTCGTTCAAAGCAGTGTGTGTGTGTGTGCGCACGTGCACACGTGCATGTGTGTGTGTGTGTGTGCGCATGCACACGTGCATGTGTGTGTGTGTGTGTGTGTGTGTGTGTGTGTGTTTAAAAATAGGGGCTGTTATTTGGAAACATACAGTTCTGTACATTTGCTATAGGTAGCATATTATGCTGGTGTAGATGTAGAATGTGAGGCGAACATACCTGGCTGTTGGAATGTTATTGATCTGTCCTCACTGCTCCTTCTCTCCTCATACTGTACAACATTTTCTGTCATTTGTGAGCAAAGCAGAAGGGACTCAATCACAAAAAACACATCTTGCAGCATTTTCTGGCTGTTGGTTTGAGCACTTTATAAAGGATAAACATATACTTACAGTGGGTACATACTGTAGCCCACACATACAGTTATGGTTATATCACTCTGATGTCAACACTGATCCGGTAAGCACCTAAGCCTCATCCTGCCTTCTTTCCTTGTTCCACCTAATTTCTTACCTGATCGATTTCTACTACCAATATTCCACGAGGTAATACAAGTGTAATTATTGGAGTCACCTAGCCCCAAATCATTGAACGTGAGATTCTGGACTTGGACATAAGATTATGGATACACTCCAGCCATAGCACCTACTGACTGCAGAGATGTCCCACAACCAAAACCTCCTAATGAACTTACCACCAAGTCTGGGAGGGTTAGGAAACCAGTTAGTTATAGAATGTAGCACTTAGGGGGAAATGTAGGTTCCTTGAATTAGCTTTTGCTTAAGGATTGTAAATTAATTGTTGTTTGGAAGCCTATAAATAGTATGAGATTTAATGTCGAAATGTTTTAGGTCTCAATGAGTTATATTTATTTAAGTTATGAGTTAAAATCTGAGGCAAGATTTTGAGAGGCAAGCATACCTGTCTGTGGGCCTGGTCTCTTCTCACTCCGCGTTCTCTCATTCTGTCTCACATTTTCTGTCATTTGTGAGCATTTGTGAATGACAGAAGGGACTCAATTACAACAACAACAAAGCAGCATATTGCTGTCAACAAAAAAGGGGTTCCATGCGCTTCTGTTTTTACATCTGGTGCATCAACGGGAGGGAGGCAGGTAATCTTGAACGAAGAGAAGACACCGGAGCAGCTCAGATGGGATGCTTTTTCTTTTTAATTCAAGAGTGCACTTGAATTAAAAAGAAAAAGCATCCCATCTGAGCTGCTCCGGTGTCTTCTCTTCATTCAGCATATTGCTGTATTTTGACACCACCAATATGATTGTTAGTTTGTGCGCTTTATGAAGGATATATATTAGGGCTGGGACATTAATGCATTCATTTCGGCTAATTAATCACACAAAAATTAACACGATAAAAAAATAACTAATTTTAATCGCACTATAATATAGTTACATAGTTCTGGATTAGACCAGTGTGGAGGATAGCTTATTAGCTTATAGCTTAAATAAGCTTATAGCTTATTTATTGTCATTATTCAAAATCGATGTGAAAAAAAATACTTTTCACTGTTTACAAGTAAGATATTTAAATGTGATTAAAATGTGATTAATTCGATTAATTAATTTCAAAGCCTATAGATTAATTCGATTAAAATTTGAATCGAGTCCCAGCCCTAATAAAAATATACCTAGGTACATTATGTAGCTATGGTAATATTACTATGATGCCAACACTGATCTGATAAGCACCTAAGCCTCATCCTGCCTCCTTTCCTCATTCCACCCCATTTCCTCATGCTGACTCACCTGATGGATTTCCAGTAGCACTCTTCCACTTCTTGTAGAGCATGTAGAGCAAGAATACAACTAGGACTGCAACAACAAAGCCTGTGATCATAAACGATTTTTCCTTGTCCCACTTCTTTTGGTCGTTTGTCCGACCTGTGATTTGGCAACAAAACAGATAAGGCCTAGTGGTTAAAGGGCAATTCCGGCCAGTTTGGATTCATATCCCATCTTGGGTGGACCCACGGAAAAGGATGAAAGGGGAAACCGCGAGAAATTTTCATGCGTGCTGCGCAAAGTTGTTCAATTGCGCTGTTTTCGGTTAAACCCTGGCCCGTCGGGCACGTATTTGACCTGTTTTAAAGCTCCTAGCGTGCATTAAAACCCTTTTGAACGCTTTGGCCGTGGTGTGTGGGTCCATACAAGTCGATCTAGTGGTTCACAGTTCCATTAGGTAGCACAGGTACGATACAACAGGAGTTTTCAAAAGTGGCGCACCTACCTCTCTCAGCTTCCGCCTTCCAACTACGTCCGCAAAATGGTTCGCCAAAGTGATACTTCATAGTAATCCATTTTATTTTTGTCCACCAAAGACGAGCCACAAGAAACAAATTCACACGTTTCCATGTCCTGTGTTGTTATTCTCTCGCAGATTCATTTCTCACTGAACGCAGTTTAGTGACGTCACGGTGTCACATGACTCCTGGAAGGAACGCACATTCGCTCATCCAGTTATTATACAGAAGCGAGAGAGAGAGGCGCTGTCGTAATATACTGTTTGATATTTTGAGATGGATCCTTCGTTGGGGTCTGGTGGTTCAATTGAAGAGTTTGGTGGCCATGGTTATCTTTTTCGAACCAGAATATTTGTTACAGATAAAGAATTATTGCCACATGTCGCATATCACAATAATATACCGATTAGAATATATAGCAGTCCTTGGTGATGAAATAAATAATTGCAATATAAATAGAAAATACTATACTCACTCATTAGACAGTTGACCATTAGGGCCACTTGGTCTAAGATGGTTTTTTTTTTCAATTGATTCTTGGTACATAAAAGAAGGCTTCCAAGACATCCTGGTACAGCATGTAGGGAAACCTCTCTGTCTGGGTGAAACACTCTGCGCTCTCTGACCCATCTCGACACCTTTAGCCAACCTCGAAACTGGACCCCACCCCCCCCCCCCCCAACCCCCCCAAAAAAACAATACATGAGCCCGCCCCATAAACTGTAATCTGTGATATGCGACATGTGGCAATAATTCTTTATCTGTAACAAATATTCTGGTTCGAAAAAGATAACCATGGCCACCAAACTCTTCAATTGAACCACCAGACCCCAACGAAGGATCCATCTCAAAATATCAAACAGTATATTACGACAGCGCCTCTCTCTCTCGCTTCTGTATAATAACTGGATGAGCGAATGTGCGTTCCTTCCAGGAGTCATGTGACACCGTGACGTCACTAAACTGCGTTCAGTGAGATAGAGGTGCTTAACTCGAATCTTTGAGGCGTCCGGATGGATTGGATCATTCCAAGGAGGGTATCCGGATTAGACGGATCACTCGGATCATTCGGATCACTTATTTAAAATAAATAAAAATAAATAATAATAATGTATTTTTTTAAACGTTTCTGCCGTTAAGTGGCTATGCGCCTCGCCTTTGTTGTCCCATTTATCAATTCACATCGATAAATCAAAGAGTAAGACAGTTTGATCAACAAAACTCACTTTATGAATCGTCACAGTTCCTAAACTCATGCTGCGATCCGACCCTGGGTCTCCTCACTAAACATGCGACCATGACTCGAAGAGCCTTTGGCAGCAGTGAAACGGCATGTTCCTGATTTTGCAATAAATAATGTGTGTGTTTGTATTTAAGAAGACTAAAAGTCAAATATTTGGGTGCAGAAGTCTAGTTGAGCAGGGAGGATAGACAGGAGGCGAGCAGCAGATGACCACTCGCTTCCGCTGCCGAGTTGCCTTGCGACTCGCACACTCGTGGCAAAAACGAAACTTAAGCGATTGATCCGATCCGTAGGGGATTCGCTGCTACCAACAACTCAGTCAGGATTCGTCTCACCGAGTCGCCGAGGGCGCCGCTGCTGACTCGGACGAGGGGAGTGACAGCAGTGGCTGTATGCTGTAACGCAGTGGGTGATAGTAGAGTCACTAGCCTACAGACTGAGATGTAAAAGCGTTGGCAGAGCACTGTTAACATTTAGAAATGTAGGCTAGACCTCAACAGAGTCAGAAGCACACACATAGGGAGTGGGGATCCGCGACTCAATTGGCCACAACAGGCAGGACGGATCAAACAGGCTCGATGAATGACGAGGCGGGAGTTGGTTCCGTTTTACTCAGTGAGTGTTCGTGACTGAACAGCAAACTGAGATATTAGAGAATGGCTGTTGTAGTCAACTAAAGAGGATATATTCCGGTTTCACAATTTCTCGCGCTGTAACTGCCATTTTGTTGACATATTAATGAAATGCCGTCTGACCCGCCTTTGGCGGATCAATGCATGACAGCCATCCAGTCTGTCCGGAGGAGGTCTTTATCCGGTTGTCCAAACGGATCATCCGGGTTTTAATCAGCGCTAGTGAGAAATGAATCTGCGAGAGAATAACAACACAGGACATGGAAACGTGTGAATTTGTTTCTTGTGGCTAGTCTTTGGTGGACAAAAATAAAATGGATTACTATGAAGTATCACTTTGGCGAACCATTTTGCGGACGTAGTTGGAAGGCGGAAGCTGAAAGAGGTAGGTGCGCCACTTTTGAAAACTCCTGTTGTATCGTACCTGTGCTACCTAATGGAACTGTGAACCACTAGATCGACTTGTATGGACCCACACACCACGGCCAAAGCGTTCAAAAGGGTTTTAATGCACGCTAGGAGCTTTAAAACAGGTCAAATACGTGCCCGACGGGCCAGGGTTTAACCGAAAACAGCGCAATTGAACAACTTTGCGCAGCACGCATGAAAATTTCTCGCGGTTTCCCCTTTCATCCTTTTCCCTGGGTCCACCCAAGATGGGATATGAATCCAAACTGGCCGGAATTGTCCTTTAAGGAGGTGGTCTTAAGATCAAAGGGTGGCAGGTTTGAACCCCACCCTTCCGTCTCCCTACACCTCCATCCGTATATGATACATACAGACATGACATGACGTGCATAGGCTTAAAACCAAACGACTATTGTGAAAATGAAGCAAAAAATGGGGCAAATGGTAATACTGTTTTAATGGTTCAGTGGATATACCACATTAGGTACAGTGTAATAACCAGTGTAACAATATTTAATACAATGTAATACCAGTGTAACACCGCCATTTTTTAAACTTACATCATGTGTTTGTGCGTAAGTGGCATTACATGGTATTGCATATTGTTACACTGGTATTACACTATATTACATGGTATTGCATACTGTTACACTCGTTATTACACTGGTATTACACTAGTATTACATGGTATTAAATATTGTTACATTGGTTATTACACTGTACCTAATATGGTAGATTCACTGAAATGGTGAACCATTAAAATAAGGTGTTACCGGGCAAATCAATCCTCCCAGTCAGAAGTTATGGGCCAAATGAAAATTCCGCCATTTTGAAAGTGTTGTCTTCCAAACTCGAAGCAGTTCATGAACCTACCCTAGAGCATTCACACACCAAATCTGGGACAAATCCATCCACCCGGTCAGTAGTTATGGGCCAAACAATAATTCGGCCATCTTGAATTCAGCCATCTTGAAAGTGTTGACCTCCCAACTCGAATCAGTTCATGAACCTACCCTAGAGCATTCACACACCAAATCTGGGACAAATCCATCCACCCGGTCAGAAGTTATGGACCAAACAAAAATTCGGCCATCTTGAATTCAGCCATCTTGAAAGTGTTGACCTCCCAACTCGAAGCAGTTCAAGAACGTACCCTAGAGCATTCACACACCCAATCTGGGACAAATCCAACCATCCGTTCAAAAGTTATCGCGTTAACACGAAAGACCCAAGGCGGCGGTTGTGGCACACGCAAAACCATTACATCCCCGACGCTCCGCGTTTCGGGGCATTCACACACCAAATCTGGGACAAATCCATCCACCCGGTCAGAAGTTATGGACCAAACAACAATTCGGCCATCTTGAATTCAGCCATCTTGAAAGTGTTGACCTCCCAACTCGAAGCAGTTCATGAACCTACCCTAGAGTATTCACACACCAAATCTGGGACAAATCCATCCACCCGGTCAGAAGTTATGGACCAAACAAAAATTCGGCCATCTTGAATTCAGCCATCTTGAAAGTGTTGACCTCCAAACTCGAATCAGTTCATGAACCTGCCCTAGAGCATACACCCAAAAAATCTGGGACAAATCCAAACATCCGTTCAAAAGTTATCGCGTTAACACGAAAGACCTTACGCGGCGGCGGACGCAGCGGCGGCGGCAGCGGCACACGCAAAACCATTACATCCCCGACGCTCCGCGTTGTAACTACTTTAAAATTAATGTGAAATTCACCAGAGTGCAAAACAGCTATTCTCCTGTGATCACTTGTGGTTTGATGCTAATGCCCCCATTCACTTCCAGTGATTATTAGTGGTGTGGATCTCACAATTCGATTCGATCACGATTCGGGAGGTAGCGATTCAATTCGATTCGATTCTATGCGATCCGATCCGATTCTACAATGCATTGCAATGCATTACGTTTCTACTGAAAGCAAAGCAAATGTTTAATCAGTTGTGATGAGGCAATACAAGTAGTCAGATACTGAGCAACAATGTATTGGCTGTTTTCTGTATCAGTCTGTATCAGTCTTGGTTCTTTTATGTAATTTAACATTCATTTGCCCCCGAAATATCCATGGAAGTAATTGAAACTTAAAAAAATTGCCTCATCGATTGTGGAACTTGGATCATCCATGCCCCGCATTGGATTGGATCGCCGAATCGGATTGCATCGCCGAATCGATCATTGTTCACACCACTAGTGATTATGCTAAGCGATACTAATAATTCTGATCCAATAAATCTACGTACAGAAAACACTGTAAAGAAAATGATGTGCACTGCACATGCATGAACGGGGCCTGATTGTGTGCCCTATTTTGTGATTTTTCTATAAGCCCCAGGTCCAAGGAATCTGAACCCCTATCAAAAACGCAAACACCTTACAAGGGTTAAAAGATAAACACTCACTGTTGAAATATTTGATGGCGGCTGCTGTCGTCCTGTGGAAGTGAGAGATCATTTTGTTGTTTTGAATAGCAGAATAAGATTCAACTCTATTGACCACATACACTTACATAGAATTTGACTGCTTTAAGGCTAGCTCTAAACTCAAAACATGAATTGCTTAGTATACAATAACATTCAATAACAGACAAGGCCAATAAAGCTATATGGACTCATGTTGCACAACAGTTACAATATGCAGACACCTGCAATGGTGTAGTCTACGTAGAACGCAGGTATACGGAGTATACCCACTTCTAAATTTCAGGGACTTCAGTATACCCACTTAAAATTGATTGATCCATTGTTTAGAAAAGCACAAATATACAGTATACCCACTTCAAAAAATGCTCGAATATACAGTACACCCACTTAAAAAAGTATACTACACCACTGGACACCTGATATGATGGACAGATTACTGGTGTGACGATACCAGGTGTACCACAGTTTAGGCCTAAATGTAGCAGGTCACTACAAGTAGGTCTAATACAGATATCACAATATTATCCATAACCCACATATGACTGGCTTGCCATATAGGCTATAAATTAGCCACTGACTAACAGTACACACAGTTCAATTAGAAAATAACAATACTGAGTGAATGAGCCATGGCATAATGGTTATGGTCTTGTGATCCGAAGGTTACAGGTTCGAATCCCATATAGCAGTTGCAAGACTTTGGCTGGTGTCCTTACACCCCACGGTTGTTCTGCCGTGAGTCTGTAAACTCATCTTGCATAATAGTTACAATATGCAGAATCCTATTTTGATGTATTACTGGGACAGATTACTGGTGTACCACAGTTTAGACCTACATGTGGCAGGTCACTACAAGTAGGTCTAATACAGTATATCACAATATCAGCCATAACTCACATATGACTGGCTATAAATTAGCCCCTGACTTACAGTACACACAATTCAATTAGAAAATAACAATACTGAGTGAATGAGCCATGGCATAAAGGTTATGGTCTTGTGATCAGAAGGTTACAGGTTCGAATCCCATATAGCAGTAGCAAGACTATGGATGGTGTCCTTACACGCCACGGTTGTTCTGCCATGAGTCATGAGTAAAGTCATCTTGCCCAAGCCCTCTTATACAGTTACTAAATGTTAACACCCGATCCGTGTCTTCAATCAAAGATCTGTAATACTTACGTAAAGGCTACACAGCCTAGGCCTAAAACTGCCCATGTAATGGGATCCATCTTATGTATTTCAGCTGTTCATTGTTAAACATCAGTCAGTGAGCCTGATCCAAGTTAAAGCCTGTGTGGCTCAAGTTAAATCCAAAGTTTTTCTGTTTGTCTGTTTGCCTATTTGCCTGTGTGCAGTTATCGACCGTCTAGGTCAGTGGTTTTCAAAGTGGGCCGCGAGGGATGCCAGGGGGGGGGCGCGGCATGTAGGCAGAAAACATATAGCCTGGCCGATATAAAATGAATTACTTAAAGGGACACTGTGTGGGATTTTTAGTTGTTTATATCCAGAATTCATGCTGCCCATTCACTAATGTTACCTTTTTCATGAATATTTACCACCACCATCAAATTCTAAGTATTCATTATGACTGGAAAAATTGCACTTTTCATACATGAAAAGGGGGATCTTCTCCATGGTCCGCCATTTTGAATGTCCAAAAATAGCCATTTTTAGCTGCAAAAATGACTGTACTTGGACCATACTAGAAAATATTTGTTTATTACTTAGTAAACTTTCATGTAAAGATCAAATGTGGCAATAGGCAGCCCAGTTTCAATGAGCAGCATAGTTGCAGTAGCCTACCTTTTTTGACCATTTCCTGCACAGTGTCCCTTTAATCAATTGAATAAACTAAGAATAAAAAAGCTAATCAATTACAGCCGAACAATGTGCAATGTTTGTACATAATTGTGCACTCTGTAGCCTATACTTGTATGGGTTAATGCACCAACTTCATCTAGTTTTGAAACCGGGTGCACAGAAAAAAATAGTGTGGCACGGCTCATGTCAGGGGGGCCTTGGCTAAATGGGACTAGACTTGTCATGTTAAAGATTGGGAATCCCTGCTCTAGGTTTCCCTTCAACCCAGCTAGGCTTAAGATCAAATGGCCTATTTATTAATTTAATGTACCGGTATATTTATTTCTACTTTATTTATTATCATTAATGGGTTCTGCTTATAGTTTTGCCTAAATGGGCCTTCCGAATGTCAATCAAGTTTTTTTTAAAATCTTGATAAAATGAGCTATAGGCTTTTTGCTCTTTATATGCATCAATTTGTCTTTCCAAGTCCAATCACTTAAAAAATGTAGGTGTTGCCAGCCCCAGATAAGGCCCTTTTTATTCACTATCCTCTCCAGCACTGTTGACCTGGTGTTTTTACTTGCCCTCTCCTCTGCCCCCCTTGTGTTCTCGTCTTTGGCCACCTGCACCTGTCTCCACGCATTTCTTCCCTGAGATATTTAAAATGCAAATGATTAAGATGGGCTATCCTAAAACGTGACATTACAGCTCCAAACAGCTAAACCCATAGTTTTTCATTAGCACTGAATGAACGAAATCGTCCTCAGAACAAGCCGTAGTTGGCTGGTAGATGGCACGTCCTTTCTCCATATCGACGGCGAGTCGCGACCTGTCAATAGAAAAATTTAAGTATTAGGCTGTATGCCCGATTTTGACGCTGAAGCAGAACCTCGCCTGTAAGTACAGACTACCAGGCTACAGATGAATGAATGAATTTCAGGGCTCTCAAGTTTTGAAGATGGTTTGGAGTGAGATTAAAAACATAAATAATAATAATTAAAAATAAGGGGGGTGGCAGACATCGACCCGTCACCCATCGACACTAGGTTTCCCTTCAACCCAGCTAGTTAAAAAGTTTGAATAGACCAAATACATTATTTATTTAATATGCTTAGCCCTAACCTCGCGTTGTAAAATAATGGGGATGGTCAGAGATTGATTCTAATTATTGGTAGTTTGGGGGTTTCTCCCCTGAGACATTTTTGAGTGCAATTTTAACACAATATGTGAAAAAGGGATGTCTGTTTTAGAGGGAGGTGATTTTTGACCATTTTCATTGTGGGGGATGATTTTAGACCATTTTCATTGTGGGGGCATGGCATGCCCCCATACCTAACCTTGACCCTAACCATTAATTAATAACAATAGCATTGACATTAACAACTCAAATTAAATAAAAGTCCAATCACTTTTTTTAGGCGCCAGACCCAAATAATGCCCTTTTCATTCAGTACCATATCTCCAGCACTATTGGTTGCCCCTGACTTCTTTAACCTACTTGCCCTCTCTTCTACCACTACCTCTGCATTCCTCCATTCTCTCTCCAGTCGGTCTACTATTTGCCCTCCTCCCACTCTGTCTCCACATCCATGGTTTATTCCCTGACATTCTAAATCAAATGCAATAAGGGAAACGTGACATGACGCCCCCTAAGCGACTAGAACTAGATCCCCTTTCCATTGGACACACTGAACTTACTCTGATCGTCCTCAGCACAACTCCACTGGTTGGTGGCACATCATTTCTCCATATCTTAATTGCTACGAGGTGTCAATAATTTCTCTGTTTCTCATTGACAAATGAAATAACTGCTATTATTAGAATGTAGCCTATGCCACATTCTGAGAAGCTTGACTGTAGCCTAAACACCACTACGGATAACGAATTTTATAATAAGTCGAACGTCTCCTTGGTGCGCGTGCGTGATGGCGCCAGTGTATGTGGCCTGCCGGCCGTCGCTGCTGTCAGCTCTCGTGTGTCTCTCTGTGTTTGTCCTGACGTTGTTTTATGTGAAAATCGAAGTCAACGGTCTGCTTGTCGATGACCGACAGTCACTCCTCAACATTCGCACAACGTTTGAAAATGTGGTGCGTTGGAGTTACGGTGGACGGAACCCGCCTCCCCCTCTACTCTCTTTGGACTTACCTGCGTGCGTACTCCGTGGACCTGTCCTGAAGCGGTGCCGAAGGCGCAAACGTCGGGGCAAGCGCAGTGGTCGATTGGTGAAGCTGAAAATCCATCTGTCGCTGACTGCTGGATCAAGTCGTCGGAACAGAGCATTGGATTTTCCTCCCGATAGCAGCCTAACTGTTTCATGGGGGTGTACCTAATCACCGGAACGGACCAAAACGGACCGAAACGGACAGGAACTTACCGGAATGGACCGAAACAGGGCCAGAACGGACTGGAACGGACCCATATTTAGCCAAAACTGACCGAAACGGACTCAGATTTTTCATAATGAGAACACATCACGCTCCGAAACAGACCGGAACTTACCCAGATTCAGCAAAACCCTAGGCCTACCGAAACGGACCCAGATTTTGCATTAAGAACACATTACGCACTAAAAAAAATCTTCGAGAAGCAATCTGTGATATCAAATGAACGTAAAACAAAATTATTCCATAAACTATGAAAGGTTGGTCAAAACATTGCCTAGCCCCTGTCATTTCAATTCTCAAACAGTCCAAGCTGTCATTTGTCAGCAGTCTTTGTAATTCCAGAGGTAGCTGGTGGAGCACTCAAATGTTTTTTTTTGGTAGTAGCCTCTCTCGTATTATAGCCCTAGCATACACAGTCCACAGAGGACACAAAATCAAAGAACAAAAAAGACAACAACAAAAAATGTTCCATGCGCTGCCATCTGTCTGGAATATTAAGGAGGGCATGGAAAAGTCGCAAAGGAGGACTTAACGGCACACAATTAGGTCTAACTGCTGCCCCCGAGGTTTCATTAGCCTACTCTTAATGTTATGTTGGATAGGCTACAAGATGTGAACAAGTTATTAAAACGAATTTCTAGCCTAGGCCTACTTCTAAAGTTTGCAAACAATGTCCAATATGTTAGCATTTATGCAGGACTTATTTCCATAATATTCTGCTGTTATATGATGATGTCAAAGTCACGTGAAACTACCAGTTTACCAGCGAAATTGCGCATTGACTAGTGCATGGATGGAGTGACCAGGCCTAACACATTGACATGTGGGAATATGCCTATAGGATGCTATGAAAATGCTTAAAAGTCCTTAGAACTGTAGCTACTGTGTTTTCACCAGTGAAGTTTAAGCTGGTCAATAGCCTATTGGGGCAGCTCTCTAGCGCGTCAGTGGAGACGCGCGCGCGCGCACACACACACACACACACACACACACACACACACACACCGACAGATCTGTCTCTCCCTCTCCTTGTCTTCATAGTGCTCCTTGTGTCAACAGGTGAGAGAGACATAGGGTATTCCATAAAACTGTTTAGGTAACGTGAAGCCTTTCTTCGTGCTTGTCATGGTTTTGGCCAGCAACTTTCAATACTCCACGATATAGGCCTACATTTGCTCATTGTTACACGCTCTCAATCTCGAAAGATACTTACACGCTCTGAATCTCGAACGATACTTGAAATGTTGACTAGAAATAAAATATCCCAAGTGGTCACAAGAGGGTCCGCGTGTCTCTCGCAGCGAGGCCCATGACAGCGCAGGTGTCTCCTGCGCTTTCGGTGCCCATGCTCCGAGACAGGCGTAAGCGCAAGTGCGCACCCCCCCCCCCCAACTAACTTTGGATCCGTTTCGGTCCGTTCCTAAATTGGGTCCGTTTCGGTCAGTTCTTATGGGTCGTTTCGGTCAGTTTTGGCTAAATCTGAGACCGTTCTGGTCCGTTCTGGCCAGTTTCAGTCAGTTCCGGTACGTTTCGCAGCGTAATGTGCTCTTATTATGCAAAATCTGGGTCCGTTTCGGTCAGTTTTGGCTAAATCTGGGTCCGTTCCGGCCCGTTTCGGTCCGTTCCGGTAAGTTCCTGTCCGTTTTGGTCCGTTCCGGTGATTAGGTACACCCGTTTCATGGCGCTTCCTGGAACCCGCGTACACCTGGCTGAAAACCGTCGTCGCTCCCCCCGAGACCTGCCACACCCAACGCTATCCTCGGCTCCACAGAGGAGGGGTGAACCGCTGTAATCTCCGACCGATAGGTCGGCACCCCGAAAGGACCTCGAGCCAGTTCCCACCAGGTTTGCACTTGTGAATGCACGATCGCTGTGCAACAAGACTTTCATCCTTAATGACTTCTTCAAATCGCACCAGTTGGACTTGCTGTGCGTTACCGAAACCTGGCTGAGCCCAGGTGAGCTGAGCCCCATGGCGGAACTTTTACCTGCTGACTGTTCGTTTTTGAGCGCACCAAGGACTACAGGCCGTGGTGGTGGCTTGGCGTCTGTTTTCAAAAACTCTTTGAAGTTCAGACAAGTGTCGATGGCGCAGTATGCAAGTTTTGAAATGAATGCCTTCGAACTGTTCTTCCCCCAACCACTTCTATGCGCTGTGATCTATCGCCCCCCAAAATACAACAAGGACTTTCTACAAGACTTCTCCCAATTTTTGTCGGGGGTCATGACCAAATATGATCGGGTGCTTTTAATGGGTGATTTTAACATTCACGTTTGCTGTCCCTCCAAACCATTATCAACTGACTTTTTAAACCTTATTGACTCTTTTAATCTTGTTCAGTCAGTGACTGGCCCTACCCATACACTGGGCCATACATTGGATTTGGTTTTATCGTATGGGCTTATCGTGCAATGTCTGAACACTCTTGACGCTGTTTTCTCCGATCATATGCCTATAATATTTGAAGTCGTGTCGAAAATGTTTCCAGTTGGAGCGCCTCTGTGCGTCGGCGACGCATTATTAACTCCTCCTTTCTCGGCTGCTTTCGAAAATGCTGCTGAGCCCCATGGCCCCGATGCCTGCTGTGATGTCGAACAGCTGACTGAATCTTTCTACTCGACTTGCAACAACATCCTGGACTGCGTTGCACCTTTTAAAACTCTGCGCTCTAAAGTGAAGAAACAGCCTTGGCTGACTGACACTACTCGCGCTGTCAGACGAGAGTGCAGGAGGGCGGAGCGAAAATGGAAAAAAGACAGACTAGTTGTGTCCCTAGACATTCTTAAGGAAGCCTGGACAAAATACCAGAGAACTGTCAAATCCGAAAAAAACAAGTATTTTTCTGATATTGTCCAGCGAAATAGTGATAAACCGCACATTCTTTTCAGCACTTTAAATAGTGCTCTTAACCCTAGCCCGCATGTGGAGGTAGACACCTCCTCAGTAACGGCAGGCGATTTTCTGAATTTCTTTGTCTCCAAAGTCACCAACATCAGAGCTATGATATCCCCTCCCACTACTGACCCCTCTATCCCTGTCACATCCACTGCTACTTTTAATCAGTTTGAATCCGTATCCCTGGCGAACCTAACCAAAACAATCAGCCAATTAAAATCCTCTTCTGGTAATTCAGATGTGGTGCCCCCATCTCTAATCAAGCAAACACTTGAGTCCACAGGTTCCAGCATATTAAATATTATGAACTGTAGCCTTGTCTCAGGCTGCGTACCTCAGTCTTTTAAGAATGCAGTAGTACAGCCACTTATCAAAAAACCTAACCTGAACAGCACAATTCTCTCAAACTACAGACCCATCTCAAAGCTTCCCTTTTTATTTAAGGTCCTAGAGAAACTTGTACTCCAGCAAGTGCAATCTTTTCTAGACACTCAAGGCATCTTGGAACCCCGCAAGTCTGCTTTTAAAGCACTCCACAGCACCGAATCTGCACTCCTTAAAATTGTTAATGATCTTTTATTAGCTACTGACTCTGGTGACTGCTATTTTAATTTTACTTGACCTCACTGCTGCTTTTGATACAGTTGACCACAACATTTTAATCTCACGCCTGGAACACTGTGTTGGTATCAGAGGCACAGCCCTTCAATGGTTCAGATCCTTCCTGACAGACAGAAGCTTTTATGTCTGTCTGGGGGATTCAGTGTCCTCCTCTGCACCTCTCTCCTGTGGCGTGCCGCAAGGATCCATTCTTGCCCCCTTACTCTTCTCCCTATATATGCTTCCCCTTGGGTCTATTTTTAGGAAGTACAATGTATCTTTCCACTGCTACGCCGATGATACACAAATTTACATGCCTTTTAAAGGAAATGACCCCCAGTCTTTTAAACGCCTTCTTAACTGCTTTGAGGATATTAAAGCTTGGATGGCCCTTAACTTTCTAAATTTTAATAAAAGTAAGACTGAAGTTTTAGTGTTTCGGCCCAATACTTCCCCTGCCCCACCTATTGACCTAGGCCCTCTTGAAGCTTATGTCAAAGACAAAGCAAAGAACCTTGGTGTGACCCTAGATCCATTTTTTAAAATGGAGAAACAAATTAACATGGTCGTAAAATCCAGTTTTTATCAACTAAGGTTTTTATCCAAGGCTAAACCTTTTTTATCTTTTAAAAATTTTGAAAATGTTATCCATGCCTTTGTCACGTCCCGTCTAGACTACTGCAACGCCCTATACGCCGGCATAAGCTCCGCCTCCCTTACCCGGCTACAACTTGTGCAAAATGCAGCAGCACGTCTTCTGACCAAGACACGGAGGCGTGAACATATCACACCTGTACTCGCTGCCCTCCACTGGCTCCCTGTACGACACAGGATACATTTTAAGATTCTTTTATTTGTTTTTAAAGCCCTACACGGTCTGGCACCCCCCTACCTAGCTGATCTTTTAACTTTACAGAGCCACTCCAGGGCCAACAGGTCAGCCGACAAAATGTGTCTTGTGGTGCCCCGTTCCAGACTTAAAAGTAGAGGGGACCGGGCCTTTGCAGTTGTTGGCCCAAAACTGTGGAACGAGCTCCCTATTCACATCCGCCTAGCTCCCTCCTTAGCTGTTTTTAAAACGGATCTTAAGACCCATTTTTATGCCCAAGTTTTTACTTCCCCTTGATATATTCTTGTCTTTTAAATCTCATCTGGGCCCTATTGACTTACTGATTTGTTTATTTATTGTTTTAATCCCACCTTCTTCTTCTTTTTTTAACCCTCTTATTTATTGACACTCTTGTGTGATGTTCATTCATTTATAGGCCTATAGGCCTATTTGTTCTTACTGATACTGACTTCAGTATTTCTTTTATTTCTTTTATTTTTTTTCAGTCATATCGTATCCACTAATGCCTGTGTTTGTTGTGTGTTTTATGGATGTCTCCACGTCTTTTGTCAATTGTTGCTTTATGTTGTTTCAAGTCTTTTTACTTAGGCCCTTCTGTTAGCACTTTGGTCAGCTGCTTGTGTTGTTTTAAAAGTGCATTACAAATAAACTTTGACTTGACTTGACTTGAATAAGCAAAGCACGCAGTCTCAATCATGTTTGCGAGGGATGATCATCAGAGAAACAATCAGCTGGGGGTATAACCTAAGCTTAGCTAGCGTTGTTAACCATTTTGCTCTCTTTTAACGTCCTTGTCAAGGCTCCATGGGCTGGAAATATTGGTATAAGGAGTAAAAACAGTAGCCTAACTAATACAATACTCATATATTTTCACCTGTATCAAGCTATCACCTGATGGTCCTGGCTCCTGCGTCTCCAGTTCGCCTACTTGCAATTCGTAAATTTTACAGTTCTCTCTGAACGCACGCTGCGCTCGCTATTGGTTGAAACTCTGATCCACTGCTCTGATCTGCCCGACAACCGAACAATCTATTTTCTGACTGGCTGAATAGTGTGGTGACTTTTCTGAACACAAGAGTGCTGTTAATTTCTGACGCGTCTGTGGATAGGTTGGATGAATTAATGTGCGCCGATTGGATAAGTTATCAAAACTTCAGAGTGTGAAATACCATGTGTGGCGTGTGAGAGTGTGAACTCGCTCATATGCGTGTGTCACACTCTCAAAGAGTGAGACTTGAGAGCCCTGGTAGGTGTTTGTCCAGATCGTGGTAAGGAGCTGATGGACGATTGTCTGACCCAAGTAAAGCCTATGAGATAAAGAACAGTATATGAAGAGTTCCGATGCAAACCCCCCTAAGTGCCTTTTCAGAAAATTATCTCAATTCATTTTTATTTAATACAAAGCTATCAAAATTGCATTTTGTTTTATTTTATTTATGTAATATAACTATTTATATGTATTATCAAGTATGAATGTAAATCAAACCAACAATGGGGTTCTCTAAAAATATAGAAGTGCCGGTCCTCAGAAATGGAGTTAGGGTGTTTTGCATCTGAACTCTTCATATGTGTGTGTAGTCTTGTGTCTGTTGCATATGTTGCAGGATGAAGTGTTTCGCGTCATGCGATTTCCCAGGGGACCGCCATGGATTGGTGGAGTCTGTTCTCAATGCTTAATATAAAGGCGGGTGTTTGGGTACGTGCGCTTCCTCTCTGTTTCCAGGGGCCGGGGTTGTTTGTGGCATGGGATGCGAGTAGGTCTTGGTGGCTGGTTTGGAGAGATTGTGTGCCTGGACTGGTGAGTAACTATCATTGGTTATTATTGTGAGTGTAGTTCTTCTTGTGGAGTGTTGATACTAAAAGTTGCGCTCTCTTGCCATAGTTGCGCGCTTTCAATTGGCGGCCGTTTTCCCACGGTACGAGTCAGTGGCCAGCTTTCCCGGAAGGACAGCGAGTGCCGACAGTGGTTGCCTCATCTCTCTGGTTTCGACTAGATGATCTCTTAGTAATCTACAGTAATCTTAGTGGTGCGTGTGTAGATGCAGTAGTCTAATTGGGGTGCGCTTTGCCTGTTTACGTCAAAGGTGTAGTGGAGTGGCCCAGGCGTGTCCATGCCCCCAGACTGCTGCTTTGTCTACAGCTGATTTGCCATCGAACGAAGAAACAGAAGTGTGTAGGAGCAGGTGGCCTGCCTGCTTAGGACTGCGCTACATACTGGTGCCGTGGCGTTCCTCACGTCGCATCCAGCGCAGTTTGTGTGTGAACTTGAAGTGACTGACGAGCACCTTTCTCCCGTAGACCCCGCATCCGTGGGGCGCAGAGCTAGTCCCTATAAAGTGTGCCCTCCTTTCTATTTTATGACTTGCATGGTTTTCCTTTTTCTTTCCCACAATTTTGTTTATTTATCACGAATGTAAACTCATATCATTTTATTATTTTGGCGTGTCGAACTTTGCATGGCGTGTACCTCCCTCTACTTACGTGGCTACCCTCCGGTTTGCAGTGTCGTCTCGCATGGTTTTCTATTTTGTGGTTGTATTTTCTTCTCTTTTTGGGGCTCTTTGGGAATTACCTGCCGCTCACCTTATGTGGTGGTATGAATGTAAGGTCACGTGTTGCTGTATGGAATGAAGAACTGAAGGCTGTAAATATTTCCTGTTGCTATGAATTTTAAGTCAACTTTTGTACAGAAAATAAAACAGATGTCTTTAGGGAACACGCGTCCTCTCCCCTCTGAAATTTGCGAACCTGTGGTGCCTTCGATGTTTCAAAAAGGGGTGACCTTGTCCTACGATTAACCCCCGTAGGTGGCGTAGTCGTGCTAAACAATAAATTTACTATATTTAGAAATAATACTCCAATGTCCACTCTGCTACACATATAATGGTACAATATCAATACTCGTTGTTGTTTCTGTCTGCCTGTGTGGCTGTGCTATTCATCAGACGCTGAAATGAAACTAACTTACTTGTGTTCACTTCCTGCTTACGTGTTGCTTGACTTCCTGTGTGGTTGAGCTGCTCATGAACTCTGAGGCACAATAGACCACAGGTCTGTGCAATAGACTCCCCCATAACTGACTTCCTCCGTCATAACTGACAGGGGCATAGCAGCAAATTTTGGGCCCTATGCACAAGCAGCTGCAATGGACCTCCCTTGCCATATATCTACATAATTTGGACTGTATGTGGGCCCCCTATATACATGGGGCCCCATGGTGACTGAGTGACATTTTACCCCTCTGAACGACACCCCTGATAACTGATATACTCCAGAGGTATCAAAAGTAAATGTAAAAGTACATCAAAGGGCTACATCTCATTGGACTGATTTAACATCAGACCAATAATCAGAGCCTGCAGCTGAGGACAGTCCTCTTCATAAGCAGCAGGGGGCGCTGTGTTTCAACATTTAGAAGAGGGTGATGTGTTCAGGAAGATCTGGCACAAAACAGTTCACACACCACAGTGAGTTGATGACTTTTATTTATCAATTCATGGAATCATAGGCATCATGCATAGTGGTGCCAGTCCAGGCTTGATCTGGGCCAGATCTCCATCCTCCTGCCACGTCTAACCCTGGCTAAGGAAAGTAAAATAAAGGCAGTACTCCGTAGCATTAATCTCGGCTCTTTCATACTTGTCTTATAGAGAAAAGGTCACCTCATCCTACCTTTTTGGAAATGATTTGTTACATAATGTTGTACATTATGGTCAGAATATCTCAACCTCTTTCTCGACTGCCAATGTTTTCATTCATCACCCAATATTTTCACTGGACCTCTTGGATTGGATAAGTGGATAATAATTCTGTACCTGCCTGGACTGTAGAAATGCTCACTATTTGAAATTGGGGGAATTTCTCGCTTCAAAAGGACATGGCTACAGCAATACACATCCTTAGTCTGTAAACAAATTAGCTTCACATGGTTTCAGGCCTCTGGGGTGGTAAGTAAATAAGTATTGCAAGGAAAAGTGTACTGTGTCTACTGAAGTAGATCTTGATCGTCTCTATGGAATGGGGAGTAGGCCTACTCACATTTGTTGTGACATTAATGGCTGTATTTTGAATTATTTTGTGTGAACTTTGTGTCACAGGAGAGCCCAGTCTCGCGGAAAAACAACTGTATGCTTCGTGGTGCCGCTACGATATAGCCTCGTTTTTCGTGGTTGGGCAACGTGCGCTGTCGTCGAAAGTGGGTGAGAGAGAGGGTGAGAGAGAGGGCGAGAGAGAGCAAGTGAGAGAGAGAGACCACCAGAGCAGCGTACTTTCCGGGAGGGGAACGCTGTCGTTGTGTCAGCTTCATGCCATCTCTCCCTAACCTTAACCTTAACCCTAAACGTAACCCTAAATCACTTGTTTGAAATGTTTGATTACCGTCGTTTCCAGTTAGCCTTCACTCACGCTTGATTGTTGACGTCCGTTATTCTTCCCCCCAGAACCAAACTACTCCAATTGTCAATTCCCCCTTTCGTCACCCAACCATGAGAAACGAGGCTATTTGTAACAGCACCACGAGGCTTAAAGTTGTTTTTTTCTGTTTTTCTCGTAAAGACTTCACGAATGGCCCGAGATGCGGTTGCACAGGATGTTGGGCTGTAGACTGTGGGACTGATTGGTATGTCGTGAGCACAGGAACTCAAAATACTTTGATTGCATAACAAAATACTTGACTGGTGGTGATTTTTATTCCTTATTTTGGGACTGAGACGCATCTTAACCCGTTTAGACACACCGTTATAAATTTGCTGTTACCAGAATGGCAGTGACCAAGTCATAGTGCATTACTAAGGATCATGTGTTTCGCCATAGTAGTGTATAACTATTAGTTAACTTTTCAATGTCTGTTACAGCATGCCACAGGAGGTAGCCTAGGGCGTGCATTAAGGGGCTACACCGACGGCAGTTTCGACCGCCTGGCACCCAAAGAACTACCATTTTTCAATTCGGTGACAACGTTACAGTACTGTGGTTAAATTTTATTCTTATATGATTCTTATGTAGATTCTTATATGTACATGTATATGCAGGAATATAGATGTATATGTATGTGACTATATATATATTTCCAGTTGTGAAAGTATTGTAATCTGTGCTTGAGTGTGAGGGTCTGTCAGCTGAGGTGGGGCCAAGCTAATTAGCATGTGTAAAGAACCTGGCCCGGGTTGAGCCAGGACCTATAAAAGACCTAACGATGCCACCAGGAAGGGGGCTTTTTAATTAGAGATATCACAGAGAATGATGTCTCTCGCTAAGACGTTCCCTATGGTAATATGGAGCAGTAATAAAAATCTGCAGTAAATTCACCGGATCAAGAGTGCCTGTCTGATATTTATAAGAAAAACCCCACAGAACCATCTGAAGCACGCTGTATTAGTCATTGAAAGGTTAATTACCACAGTACTACTCTACTATGACATTGCACAGGGCCTTTAGTAATGCCTTTAGTCATGGCCATTCTGGTAATAACTTTATAACGCCAGGTTTTAACGGTCTAATGTTGTCCCTTGAAAAGATATACTTATCAAATCTGCTGTAATGTCAGAGATGTACTCACTTCTGTGATATTCTGTGACTGTGTCTGGTGCAGCCAGTTACATTACATTAGCATTTAGCAGACGCCTTTGTTCAAAGCGACTTACAAGGAGCAATTTAAACAAGGACAGGGTAAGGCACAGTTGCAACACTGATAGCATTGTCCAACACAGAGTAAAGAAGAAGACGATGCATTAAAAAGTAGCAGAAAGTAAACAGACACATCAAGGTGCAGTGTGCAGTTGCAACACTGATAGCATTGTCCAACACAGAGTAAAGAAGCGGACGATGCATTAAAAAGTAGCAGAAAGTAAACAGACACATCAAGGTGCAGTGTGCAGTTGCAACACTGACAGCATTGTTAAACACAAGGTAACAGAAGTAACCTTAAATAATAAGAAGGTAAAAGGCATATTGGATGGATAATAAGCAAATCTATGCGCAGTATACAGTTGCAACACTGGCAACAATGTCCAACACAAGGATGAAGCAGAAAATAAGTAAAGAATTTAAAAGGATGTTAAAAAGCAAATTAGGTACATAAAAGAGGTTAGGTACATAAGAGATGTTAGAAGCAGTGGCTTAAAAACACATTAGAGACTAATTAGAGACACATTAGAGACTAAGGAAAGAGGCTAACAACTAAAGGCTACAAGGTGAGTAGAATTAGGTATGTTAGAATCCCATTCCATTTCTAAATATTTTTTTTGTACCCTTTGGCTTTAGTCAATCCTGGTTTTACAATCAGTCAACCGTCTTACTCAGATTAATGTAACACTTAAAGTGTACCTCCGGGATTTTGGACACCAGACCTCATTTCCGAGTCAGCCAGGGTGTAAACAATGTGTCCAGAACGTTTTTTTTCACATTCCATGCAGTCCTTGGGAATTCTCATATCCATGTTGCTAAGCTAGCGCAAGTGAACGGATATGGTAGTAGCCTGCCCCCAAAAATAGTCTTATCCCGTTTAAACAACATTCAAAACAAAACCGTTATTATACCATACTGCAAGTGTAAATGTTTGTCTTAGTAGAATGAAGTTTGAAATTAAACCAACCTTGCACTGCGTGGATTTTGCCATGTTGAGAGACTATTTTCTCGGGGTCGGCGGAATTTTACTTTGCTCTCTTCAGTTGTGATGTAGCCCACCCACCCACTGCAGGGACCCGCAAGAGACATTGCAAATCAAGGCTAGTTCTACAACTGCTTTCGGATCAAATAGTGGATTAAAACCCAACGACATCGCACCATGGTACATCAGTGTGTATATACCAACTGCAATAATAAAGCCCACAGATGGGTATCGCAAGTTTCCTTCCGTGAAAGATGTTGAAAGAACCAAACTCTTGCTCCTGGCTGCAGGGCTACATCAACACACCGATGGAGACGCTCCGTAAGCTACCTCGGTGCTTTGCAGTGACCATTTCAGTCCCGACGACTTCACAAAGTCCTTCTCGAAGTCTAATACCTACACGGAAAACTCTAAAAGTGTCAGATCTACATTTTGTGGCGCGCACCAACAGTCTCCGAAGAACAGGTTTGCTATGCTTTCTGCTTCTATGATGGTAGCCCAGTGGTATAATGGCTTCGCCTACGTTAGCCAAAACTTGGGCTAGAAGTTACCCTTTTGGATTGGCATGTTGTAACGCTTTACTGTTATTTTGTGTAATTGCTGTGACAAATGGCATTAGACATGACTTGCCGTATTCCTATGGATTCATAAGTTACGCAACGCTATGTGATCTGGCTTGACATTGTGGGATATGTCACTCGTAACTCTAGTTGTTATTACAGGGAAGGTTTTTTGTGACGAGATGGAATGGAAGGATGAAAGGGATTTAGAAGAGATGGGTGCACTGTTCTGTTCGCCAACATCTAATGCTCTGTAGACACACGGGTCATCTAGTAACAACTAAACATTGTCATGGCATATTCAATGTTACGAAAGGTTGACAAAGTCGGACAGAAAGCATTACTCTTGGTGTTTGCGAGCGAGGTCAGGGAGAGGGGAATAGCGTTCACTTTTGCAAACTTTTTGGATTTGCATGTTGTACTGCTTTACTGTTATTTTGTGTAATTGCTATAACAAATGGCATTAGAATTGCCGTATGGACTCATACGTTACGCAACGCTATGATCTGGCTTGACATTGTGAAATATGTCACTCGTAGCTCTAGTTATTATTACATGGAATGTTTTTTTGAGACGAGATGGAATGGGAGGATGAAAGGGATAAGAGTGTGCGTTCTGTTCGCCAACATGCTGTGTAGACACACGGGTCATCTAGTAACAACCAAACATTGTTATGGCATATGTTTCAATGTTACGAAAGGTTTACACAGTCGGACAGAAAGCATTACTCTTGATGTTTGCGAGCGAGGTCAGGGAGAGGGGAAAACCGTTCAGTTTTACAAACTTCAAAGATGTTGGAGTTCGCTCTATGGAAAAGTTATCGATGTGTCAAACGAAGCTAGGATTTGTACTAGGAATATCACTCCGCGGCTGTCAAGCTTTCAAACCGGAACACAAATTGCTGATGGTGATCAAACATGATTGCAATGCTGGTTTAATTTCAAACTTCATTCTACTAAGACAAACATTTACACTTGCAGTATGGTATAATAACGGTTTTGTTTTGAATGTTGTTTAAACGGGATAAGACTATTTTGGGGGGCAGGCTACAACCATATCCGTTCACTTGCGCTAGCTTAGCAACATGGATATGAGAATTCCCAAGGACTGCATGGAATGTGAAAAAACGTTCTGGACACATTGTTTACACCCTGGCTGACTCGGAAATGAGGTCTGGTGTCCAAAATCCCGGAGGTACACCTTAACAACACTGTTCAAGCAAAATAAAACATAATCGTCTTCCAGAACTTGGTTTTCAGATAAGTTGTTAAACAAGTGAGTAAAAAACGCCACTCAGAAACTTTTGTTGGTTGGAGACATTACATTCTTTCAAACCTGGCCAAAGCCAGAGGAAGATGTTTCACATACTGCTTTCAAGACATTGGTGAACTCTTCAAACTCTTGTACATAAGCTGGCAATTTCAATCTGTAGAAACATGTAGCAGACATTGGGAGGTCACAGACGATGACTTCCACCTTCAAATGTCCTGACAGGACCTCCCAGCCAGTCCAGAAGCGCAAGAGGCTTTTCAGTACATCTGGAGTTCCTGAAGGACAAGGGGAACTCAAATTATCTTTCTTTACCTTCAGGGAGCCAACGTTACATTACACACACACATTACATGTAGCTGATGCATACATCCAAAGCAACTCAGTAATGTAGAGTCATGGTATAGGTTCCGTTCTACAGGTGTCCTGCTCAGGTGTCGTGCAGTTTAACCAGTCATAATGAATATTTATAATTTGATAGTTGTGGTAAGTACACAAAGGCCTTCATCAGTTGTCTTCAAGATGACCCTGATGAAGGCGTAATCCGAAACGTTGGTCTCATTAAATGTACTGCATGAAGTTCTGAGTGTGCGACAACCATTGTTTTCATTAAGTTTACTATTGACCGCCGTGCGCACCTCACACGGTGTGCGTTTACTAAAACCAAAGAAGGACTTTGGAAATAAACTACTAAAAATGTTACACAGTGCACCTTTAAAGTTTTATCAGTATACATCCTGCACATACCATTCTCGATAAATCGTCTGAAGAAACCCAAAATTCGGTCCTGGTCCAGCCGTGAAACACCATATGCCACATTTGCAGGCCAAGTGATGTGGTCCAAAATCATCTGCCATTAAAAAAGAAAAAAATAATTTGCTTCAAGTTCACAGCAACACCAATTAGCGTATGCTAAATACCTTCCAAATGAGGCAAGGTGAGACAGCAGGGCTTACTGAACACACAAACTTTACCTGCGGTGTAATTTCTCTTTCAGACGTCCTGGGAAACAAGATGGCCGCAGTGTCTGGACGTGCACTGAGCAGATCATAAACTCCACTGTCCCTTAGTCCCCTCTGCAGTTGTTCCACTTGTTTTTCTGTCCTCCCAAGGACCTATATAGCAGAAATACACACAAAACGGTGTACTACTGTTTCTACTCTGGCACTACTCTGTCACTGTGAAAGTTATTGTAACGAAAATATTGAAAACTCACAGCATGAAGTAGAATCTTTTCGGTGAGCCATTGTCTATTTTCTCTGTCAACCGTGGGCAGATCCCAGTACAGACAGATATTGTTCACCCTCTCCCTCTCGTCCTCAGTGAAGTTGTCAGTCCCTTCAAGCTAAGAAGACAGGTTTATGTTTGTAGTTGTTAATGCAGGTTGTAAACAGGGCATACAGTATATTTATTTGTACCCCCACAATACTACTCTAAGCTATCAATCAAATCAATTTGAAGAAAATCCCCCATTGCCTGCTCCTTAAATTAAATTGTATTGTAAAAATGTTAACACATTTCCAAAAATGGGACAGTATCACTTAAAAAAAAAGTAAATCCACACCAGCTCCAGGACCTCCCGGACGTCCCAATCAACACAATCATCCACAGAGATGGGAGCCATCTTTGGATCCCGCCCCAGGATCACATGAATTATAGCAGGACTTAGTCCAGTGAAAGATGGGCCTCCATGTAGAAAGCTGTGCCCCATCATTCTTCCTGCTATGATGAAGAGACCACTTTCTGTGAGGTCAAGTCTACAGGTGGGAGTCAGGTGGTCATCCTTTCCCTCAAACAGCAGCAGCTTACCTAGAGAGTACAATGATACAAAGAGATTTATTTGTAACATGCATAGACTTACTAATATTAAATTTAGTAGGAAAAGTTCATTCTGGAGGGTATAAACATTCTTCTGTACGAATGACTGAATACACTAAAATGTGCTCAACATACTTTTGCCTTCCTCCAAGAAGAAGCCAGTCTGGAGGGCCTCCATTATGGTTGCCAATGCATGCCTTTTCACCCCCTCCCCAATGGCACTGTCTCCTGTTTAAAAAATAAAAATAAAATAAATTACATCATATGGGTCCCCACCCTGACACAGCTAGTCACAATATTTTACACCAAAGCACATCTTACCTCTCAACTGGCAGTAGAAGGGACTTGCCCACTCCACCCTCTGTCTTTTGTAAAATGTAATGATGAATCGGTGCCTCTCCTCAACAGTCCCCAGCATGTTGAGGGTTAAAGACAGGGACCCCATGTGGCGACACTGTGTAAATGCAGCGTCCCTGAACAGCTGTGCTGCTTTTTTCCCATCCCGTTCCATAATCCACGCTTTAAATGGAAATTCATAGTTAGTGAAAAGATTTAACAGACCACAACTAGTCTAGATTGAAATCAGAATTTATCTACAGCAATGTAGGCCTATACTTACAGCATACTTAATATGCTGAGCCTGGGACATATAGCAGACATGTACAGGGGACATACAGAGTGGAATCTGGCATATAACTCATCCTCATCACCAGCATCACTTTCACTAAACGTGCTCTCTCTCTCTCTGTCAGTCTCTCTCTGTCTCTCTCTCTCTCTCTCTCTCTCTCTCTCTCTGTCAGTCTCTCTTTCAAAGCAATGTGTGTGTGTGTGTGTGTGTGTGTGTGTGTGTGTGTGTGTGTGTGTGTGTGTGTGTGTGTGTTTAAAAATAGGGGCTGTTATTTGGAAACACTGTACATTTGCTAGTTAGCACATTATGCTGGTATAGAATGAGAGGCGAACATACCTGGCTGGTGGAATGTTATGATTCTGTCCTCACTCCTCCTTCTCTTCTCATCCTCTACAACATTTTATGTAATTTGTGAGCAAAGCAGAAGGGACTCAATCACATCAGCATCTTGCATTATTTTCTGACAACACCAATATGGCTGTTTGTTTGAACACTTTAAGAAAGATAAAAAATATACCCAGGTACATTCTGTAGCCTACACATACCGTTACAGTAATATCACTATGATGCCAACACTAATGCGATAAGCATCTAAGCCTCACCGTACGCTTCCATTAATGCATCTTTTTATCGCAGCTCGACGTATTGGATACCCCAGTGTCGACGCACTGCTACTACAGCTCGCTTGGCCTGGGAGTTATATACAGGAAGTACATCAATCTACATTTCTAGCCGTTTTTATCGATGTAGCAAACAAACTGCCCCTAAATTACAACTCAATATGCTCTTGCCGACCTCGGCACATGTGTTTTTTCCACACACAGCTTGATCTTGTGTTGTTATGCTTATGGTCGAAATCGAAGCGGCACGTGCCGTCCAATGCGGCAGGTGAGGCAGCGCCTCACCAGCGCCATCCATAAATCATGAGAATTTAGTTTAGTTTAGTTTATTTAGTTTAGTTCAACAGGGACCATGCACAATACACATTGATTACAGAAGTAAAAAGATGGCTTGTGCCAGATTATAGCTATATAGCTAATTTCCATCTGCAGTCCCTGGACAGGTAAAACAAATATTAAAATACATTAACATGAACAAGATATAAACAAGTAAGCACATCCATAGGCCATGGGTCAAACACACACACACACACACACACACACACACACACACACACACACACACACACACACACACTAAAATGTCATACAGTGTGAGTCATATTTTAAAAAACATATCATTAATGTTGACAAGACTGGTTGGTTAATATCCATTTTTTCACACCCCTTGAGAAGGCCTGATAATCAGTAATACTTTTTAGGTTACTGGGTAGACTATTCCATGTTTTGGTTGCCCTGAAGGAGAAATGCAGTAGGCTAAATGTGAAAAATGGTAACAATAATAACAATTGTTTTCCAGCATCTGTACTATAACTGCCATTTGTGCAATATTTAAACAGATTCGCACTATTTGCCCATTTCCTATCAAATTGGTCAGAATACGCAGCGCCATGAGGCAGCTCCGAGCCTGCCTCACCGCGGATTGTGCAATCCCTCGTTAACAAGCTTAAGCGCATGCGCCATTGTTGTGTGACTTCCACGGCTCCTATGAAAAACTGATATTAGTGGCATCTTCACCATGTTATTAAAAAAAATGACAGAACTCACCACCATGACATTTACAGTTTTAGAAAGACTCAATGTCTGTTTTTAACATATCCAAAAACTGGGGTGGTGTTCTGTCTTTCCGTTCTGTTTTTTAAGAATGGATTTGTAAAAACGGCTATGTGACATCTGCAGCTCGCTGCTCTATTGAGGTGGGGCCCCTACTCTGATTTTTGCAGGCTACATGGGGGCCCTATCTACTGGTATTTGCCATGGGGCCCTGTGTGCAATTGTTCTGCCACTGTGAATGACTTGAGCATTTTCGACACACTCAATATAATACGGCAGAAAAGTAAAAGTGGCTGATGAGTGAGAGGTTTTTTCTCAGCTTTTACTGTAACTATATTTCAGTAAATCAAAGGTTACAGTCGTGTGTAAACTTCATCTTTAGGCATTGAAAACCAAATACTGGAATAAAGTGATGAAATGTTGAATGACTGAAACATCCATGTAGATCTTGAAACAAGTAGCCCCTTCCTGACTATCACCACATCTCAATGTGTTCTATTCGAATTCATAACAATAATTAATAACTTAATTACCAATGTTGATGCAGTTCTGAGGCCTGCTGTGGATTATTTAGGATTGTTTAGGAGATGTTACTTTTGATCATGTGATTAACCTTTCTACTTTTGCTTGTGTTTCACTCCATGTATACATGTAAACTCCATGTAAACTCATCAAGATAATGTAGAACATAAAATATTGATGCTTGCATTGCTCAGCTCTGCGGCAGAGTTGGCCCTTGATGAGCATTCAGTCAGCAGTGCGGTGGTTTAGCACCATGCTCAGGGTAGCTCAGTCATGGTGATTGGAGGGGCAGGACAGCTATTTAGTCAGGTTACCTCCTTACGAACAGTCTCCTCCTTTTGTATCATCACTGTTTTCCTCTCTTCTCCATGATAATAAAAGTGTCCCACCCCCCCAAAAAAACCATGGCAGAGGTGACCTGTTCATAGAACTTGGCACCGCCCCAGTCCTTACCATGACCGAGCAACCTAGCGCATTGTATTGGTTCATGGCAAAGGTCTATGTGTATTAGCATTTGATATATACCTCTACAAACGGGGTAGAGTTACAAAAGTGAAGGGAAGTTTCAAGTGTTTCAAAGTGAGGTATCTAAATATCTTTTCAGCTACAAGAGATTTGATGAAGAACGTCATGTGCTGAAATAGATATGGGCAAACATCTTGTATCAAGATTATGTGTTTAAAAATCAGGGCTACGATTCTCGAAACCTTCGTTGCTAACTTACTTAGCAACTAACGACTCAGGTGCAACAAAACTGTTTCTGGAACACTTCGTTCGGACTTACAAAGACCCAATGTTTACAAGTAATGTAGTTAGTCGTTCGTCCGGTGCTGAAGCGAACAACTCAGGTGTTGCTGCAAAACGAAGTAGGGGCTGTTCGTCAGTACTACTGTCGGATTTGGAACGAATAGCATGGTTAGCTAGTTCACCTTTGTTTTGGGAAGCACGTCACTCTTGCTCGTGGTTTGGGGCGGGTTCAGGCAGAGTTCAAGCAACATCGATCGATTACTGCCACCAAGTGCACAAGCCTCTGACCCATACTACACCAAATGTCTAGTCATGTTACGAACAGGGCTGGAAAAAAACACACCAACACAGTGTTCAAATATGGAAAAAATATTGTCCAAATATAATAGGAAAGTCCATATTCCACAATCGTGCTGACAAAGCTGCGCCAAAGAAAGAACCCTGTTTGATCACCATCGGGATTTGAACCCACACGAAAAGCAGCGTCTTGCATGAATGCAGAGTATTTAATCGCTCACCTATCTCCACACATAACAAAACCAATAGCATATTTTGATTAAACTCCAACAAGCATAGGCTACATGGAAAGACATGTATAAATTGCCATTGCGAAATGCGCTGTTCACTAATTTTTAAAAAAGGCACCAGTGTGCGGTGATCCTTCTTCTTTTCCTTGCATTGTAGGCTATGCCTTAGTCCACAAGAACTCCAAACTACATCGTAGGCCACAAGTTAAAAAATGGACATTATGCAACTGCTCTAGTCTGGTGAAATAGTGCGTAATGGAAAGGCACTCGGAAAGGCGAGCGTGATGACAAGAACTGGACACTTCTTCGCGTTACTAGTTCTTATGTCATAGTATTCATATTCTTCTTTTCATTTCAATGCTACTATTGTAATACAAGTCTGTCACAAGCAGCCGGCCAATAGGCTACTGTTAAAGCAAATGTTGTTTCAGCAGTGAGCACACTCCAAATAGCGCCATGGCCCATGGCGCACAAAGTAGTCAGTAGTGCAGTCAGGGGGATCAGAAAACAACACAGCGCATCGTGTCCTTCTTTCTCTATCTGTGTGAATTGGGCCATCGTTTTGTGTTTTTGTAAAATACAGGTGAAAAGCAGTTAGTTACTTGGCCTTAATGTGACTGCGTGCGTGGCTGCGAGGCAAAGACTCTCGGATGCCAGAGCTCCACACGCACGCCCAACAGCACGCGTGGATCGGCCACTTTACGCACACACACAGAGGGTGGATAAACAGTTGCGCAGAGGAATAGGCACCTGCGCTTAATGTATCTTACTGAGGAAATCGAAATCTTGCCACACTGTAAGTGCCTTCGCGCTTACCATTCACCGCCCATTGCTCATCAGTCATTGATGGTGATAGTGATGTGTAGACCAACATTAGGTTACTGCATTTAATGGGGTGGATTTTGGGGATATGATTGTGTTAACGGGTCTTTTCCGACGTTGAAGGACTTTGAATGTGCCATGTTTACAGACATTAACGGCCCCTTCCATAGGACTACATTCATTCCTTACTGCGTGTACAACGGCAATAATGGCAGTTCCACCAGCTTACGTTGCGCGTAAAGACGTGCAGACTGGAAAATTAAATAAACATTCTGATATGTTTTATTAATTCTCGAGCGTAATTTCAGTTATCATTTCAAGCAGCATTTAACTGCACTCTGCCTGGCCATGACCTGTTGAAAGTGTTGCGTTGCCCATGAGCGTGAGAATGACTTCGCTTGCCGTTCTGGAAAAAAGATGTGATGGGAGGTTATTATAGGCTACTTTATTCACCGGGGATTGAATTCACGCCTCCATTAAGGAAACGGCAAACTTGTATGGAATTCCAATATTCTAACCACTCACCCACCAACCGTACTCCCAAATTAGTGCCAGGCTATACAATATTAATCCAAACATTATATGCAAAAAGTAAAAATAATACATGGTGGATTGTAATGTCGCATTTGGTAACTGCAGTTGAAGAGGGGTGAAGTCGGGGACATGATTGTGTTGACAAAGATTTGTGGACTTTGATAGATGTAATTAGCCTACTGAATTTGACAGGCACTGTGTGGTACAGCGTCACTGCTTTGCGATAAATGCACCCGAGCTGAGGCGAGACACTCCGAGCATTTCCGAAAACTTCATTGTGCGTCTGAACTTACTTGGTTGGAATTTCATCGGACTTACTTCGTACCTACATCGGACCTAGTTGGTCTAAGGGTTTCGAGAAATCATAGTTGTTGGTTAGTTGTTGTGTCGGACTTCGTTCGGACTTACTTGGTCCGAAAGCTAATTTTGGTCGGATTCGAGAAACCCACCCCAGAATGGTTCAATTCATATATCGCTAATGCAATTCAAGACTTACTCTACAGTATAATAGCAAAATAGTAACTCATACAGTGTTGAGGTTTAAACACATGGCCATAACTGTTGATTTACGAACATTTAGTTACCTAAAAACTAAAATAAAAAAAATAAAAATAATGGTATATAAATCACTCAACTGCTTCTTCTTCTCTGCCACATTGCATGCTTCATAAATACTCAAGTCAAATATCTTGTATCAAAAATGCCCGAGTCAAACTGCCCGTCATTCACAGTGTCAGCCCAAATAGATTGGCACCCAACAGTCTGCAAAGGTCATGATTAGGGCCCCTACCACAAATTCAGGAGGGCCCTGGCCAAATGCCCTGCCTGTCCTCCTATAGCTCCTCCCCTGGTAATTCATGTGACTTAGGTGGTTTTAAGGGAGTTGCTGATGTAACACAGCAAAGGGTGTTTAAAGACTCATTACAATAAATTGAGGCAGAACACCATCCTAGTTTTTGGATATGTTACAAACAGACATCCTATCGTTCCAAAACTGTTCAGTTCATTGTGGTGATTGCTGTCAATGTTTTGGTATAACAAGGCAAAGTTGCCCCCCAATATCAGTTTTTCATAGGAGCTGTAGAAGTCACACAACAGTGGGTTTTTTAAAAATAGTTATGAGCAAATATGGCAGAATACCATCCAAGTTTTTGGATATGGTAAGAACAGACATCTAATCTTTCCAAAACTGTTGATAATATGTAGGTGAGTCGTGACATTTTTTTAAAATAACATGGCAAATATGGTACCAAGTTTCAGTTTTTCGATTTTAAAGACTTCATATCTTCTAAACTTTTAGAAGTAAACTGAACATTTGCATAACTTTGGGGAGAGCTCAACTTTTTGACGTGCCACCAGACCCACGCTAGCTCCCAACATGCTTTGCGAGTCCGGTAACGACGATCTTCCGCATTTCATTGAAAATAAACTGATGTGAAATGAAATGATGTGTTGCGTCAAATTGAACAATGGATGAGCACCGTCACCCCGCCACCTTTCCCAGTCCCCCCTCATGCTGACTTACCTGCTCGATTTCTAGTAGGAGTATTGCACTTCTTGTAGAGCACAATGAGCAAGAATACAACGGCAGCAACAAAGATTATGATCATAAATGTGTGCTTCCACCACCTTTCCACATTCAACCGTTCCTCGATCAGCCTCCTTTCCCAGGACAACCTCCATATTTCCTCGTCCAATCTCCTTTCGGCATATGTCCATCCTGTCATTTGGCAACAAAACAGATGTGGCCTAGTGGTTAAGGTTGAGGTTTTTTTTTTTTATTTAAAAAAATATTATTACTTTATTTATAGAAAGTAGCTTTGTGTACAATATCTCAATGTAGTTTACCAACAGCATCTTTGTGAACAATGGTTCGGTAGTTCACTAACATTACACATCAAGTACTATACAGTTCAATAATCATTTCAGTTTCCAGTAAACAATACCCATCCCCAGAAGTCCATTTCCCTTCACATGCACACTTCTGTACTACTATAAATCCTTTTTTTTTTGTACATGAAATCGACACTAGACAGTTGACGCATACAATAAGCACAAATAAAACCAAAGAGAGTATGAGAACATAAAAACATAGAGGGTGAGAGACAGACAGAGAGAGAGAGAGAGAGAGAGAGAGAGAGAGAGAGAGAGAGAGAGAGAGAGAGAAGAAATAGTTTACTGGTCTGTGTGCAAGTGTGTGAGATGTATGTGCTGTAGTGTTGTGTCATGTATGTGGGTATGTAAGAAAGTCTTCAATATATAAATAGTTTGCTGTTTGAAATGCATCTTATTACACTGAATATGTATGCCGTTTGTCTTTTAATGTGATCCTTGTGATATAAACTTATCTTTTAAAGTAACTGTGCGTTTTATTAAGTAAATTGTTTGGATACAATTTATTCCATTTTTCTATGTTATTTCTGGAGGCAAATATATATTTTTCCATATCCAGTACCTTCTCTATCGTCATAATCTTAATTCTGGTTGTTTTTGCTGTTTCCTAGTAACCTATTGATCTGTTTTATTGCTGTTAGTATTAAAAGATTGAAGAGTTTATAGTGTTTTCTTTTAATTATGTGTGCTATGTTAATGCCTAAGAGATGAATTGGCGCTAGAGGTTCCTTTAGTCCAAAGATATGCGAAATGGCTTCACTTCATCAAGAATCACTTCTTCCCAGAATGGTGTAATTTTATGGCATGAGAAAAACACATGTGTGTGTGTGCCTCTCCAGCATTTCCCTTCAGATCCTAGCAAATTAACGCTCTGAATTGGTACCATAGAGAACCTTTGATTTATCTTTCAGCCAAACTCCCTCCAGAACTTTGTGTTGTTTCAAAATTCTCCTTCCAGGATTCTCTCCATTCATTGTCATCGCCATTTCCTTCTCCCATTTCTCTTTTGCATTATACATCATCTTTTCCATTTTTTGTGCAACATGATCTCCAGAATTCTGTGCTCCTGGACACGGATGTTAAGGACACAAAATCTGTGTCCAGGAGCACAGATGTTGCTGAAATTCCGTGCTCCTGGACACGGAATTGTTTTCCGTGATGGACACACAGAAGTGCTCTCTCTATACTCCCACAGCTCTATGTTTCCACAGTCTTGTGTTTTCTCAGGATTTTTCTAATTTCAAATATTTTTTCTCAAAAAAAAAAATCTTACTGATAGGTTAGGGTTAGGGATTGTTTTGGTCTGGGCACAGCTAGTTTTCTTTCATTCATTATATGAATTTGATAGCCTAGCAACCAACTGGAAAAGGTATTTCTCAAAAATATATCTTTAATGACAGGTTAAGTTTAGGAAATGTTTTGGTCAGGGCACAACTTCAATTGCTATAGCATTATTTTGTTTAGGATTAGCATTTGGTATGTATTTTCTAATGATAGAGTTAAAGGGACAGTTTGGTCAATTTCAACATGCAGTTGTATTGCTCACGCTACCCTTGACTTGTCAGTACCTGGTGATGCCACATTTTTCGGCTCAGCCCTTTCCGAGATATGAGCAATTCTAATGGGGGCAGCGTTTGTTTACATTTTTAAAAAATGAAACATAGGCCAACTCCAAATATTTTCCCAAAAGGTACTGCTGTTTGCTAGTTGTCTGCTGATGTTTTATAACCTTTTGGATGTTTTTGGGAATAAATAAAAATGTTTTTTTGAAATGTAAACAAAGAGCTGCCCCCATTACAATGACCAGGATCTCGGAAACGGCTGAAGAAGAAGAAAAAAAATTCTCAGGCACTGACAAGTCCAGGGTAGTGTGAGCATTACAACTGCATGTTGAAATTGACCAAACTGTCCCTTTAACACAGTGCTGTGGTAATAGCCTATAGAAAGCACTTCTGTGTGCCCATCACAGAAAACAATTCTGTGTCCAGGAGCACGGAAAACAATTCCGTGTCCAGGAGCACGGAATTTTGGCAAAATCCGTGCTCCTGGACACGGATTTCGTGTCCTTAACATCCATGTCCAGGAGCACGGAATTTCTGGAGATCAGGCTGGTATTGTTTTATAGGCTCTTGCTAATCCACCTCGACTTTCCCTTTTGTTTCTATAATTTAACAGAAAATGTACTCACTGTTTGTTTCCTTTTCAGTATTTTGCTTTTGTGGTAACTTATAACTAGCTGCTGGGTTTCAAATGTTTGAAGTATATTTTTTTCAGAGAGTTGTGCAAATATGGTTAATCCTGCTTCTGCCCACTGGTCCAAGATGTTATCATGTGTTGCCTTGAAGTCTGGATCATACCTCATTTGTCTTAATCTCAAACTGTTACTGTGGATTTTTAAATACTTACATATTCCTCTCCAGTTCTTTATTGTGTTACTGATGCAGAATGTTTGTAGGTATTGTTTTTTGTGTATCTGTTCTGAGGAAAGGCAGTGAGCCGATCACACCATTTGATATTTCCTTTTCAATACTAATCCATTTTGTTCCAAGATCTCCTCCCATCCATTTTGTTATTGTTATAACGTATACGTGTTATAACGTTATAATGTCGCAAAAAAGTAATTTTGTAGATGTGGAACCCCTAAACCTCCTTCTCCTTTAGGTTAAGTTAGTATCTGAAATTTAATCTTGTGTTTTTTACCATTCCATATACAATCGGAAAGTTTTTTATTCCATGTACAAAAGAATGTTGTTGGTAATACAATTGGTAACGCTTGAAATAAAAAGAGCAGTTGTGGAAGCACCATCATTTTAATAGTTTATACTGTATATACCAGGGGTCCCCAAACCAGGATGCGGCCCGCCATGCCCCTTTGACCGGCCCTCCACCTCTCTGCACCTCGCCATTTGAACTGGCCCAAAGAAGCAATCCTCGCGCTCCCTGATGTTAAACAGGGCCATATTCAGCATCAGAAACTAGGGTATGTAAACTTTTGAACAGGGTCATTTGGGTAGTTTGGGTTGTGATCATGCTTTTAAAAGCGTAAAGACAGAAGATTGCTAATATATGTCTTAAGCCAGTCACTAGCACTGAGTGAAAAAAAAAGGTTCTGTGTAATACTTCATATTTTGTGAGAAATCGACAAGAAAGCGTATATCCTGCTGGGGTATGTAAACATATGAGCACCATTGTATATGTCTTGTATTCTTTCCGCTACATGTTACATGTCCAAAGTTAAATGTTAATTGCTATTGTTACTCCATCACTTATTGCTACTGGTTATCACTGGGTCCGTGTATCATCCGATCATTCAACTATTCCATTCAATCTGGCAAACGGAAAAACAAAAAAATGATGCAATATTTCGTTTTCCTGTTTTGTTGAGCAAAAAATTGGGGAATGATGTTTGTTTTCGTTTTTCAACCCAAAACAGAACAAATCATAAACAGGGAAACCAAAACGAAATATTAACAGTAATTTGCGTTTATTGGTTTTCTTTATTCTTCACGCTACATTAGCCTTCCCAAGGTCCAGTGGAGGCGCTAGAGCCTCGTGATGACACAAGGCGTAATTTGCAATTGGGATGTTGAATGAATATATGTCCACCAAAGTTGTTCTGCCTAGGCTGGCAGGGTGGAAACTGTTTTCTCCACGCATGCGTCTGCGAAGGGCCATTCCACAAGCGCAAGTCGAGGAAGGGAGTTTTGATAATGGAGTGTTTCGGGCTCGCACGGCGCGTCAGTCCGTATGTGACGCGAGATGAAAGTTGACCATGGTGCCCTTTGGGGAACATTGTGCGCAGTCTGGGTTGACAGACAGCACATGTAACTCACCAGACTCGCTTGGTAGGGTAGGTTAGTGGCCAGAGCGAGGGCTAGTATGATCTTTAAGTTATTGGAAAAACACTTCAGGTCCACGTCCACCTCCACCAATATCAAAGCCTTGTAGTTGCAGAACTCGTGCTGTTAGACTTTCTATTTCATTGAAATTGAAAACATTTCTTTGCAAACTGTTCGCCGTCTTGGATAATGAACACCATGCACTCTATAACACAAAGAGATAGTATATTTGAACTATAACATCACTATCGTATCCGCACTCAAATTTCACAGCTCCCACAGTGTGCACAGATCCAGTTAGCCAAGGCGCTGCTAATGACCCGGTGTGCGTTCCATTCCCCGCACTGTGCACTGTGTACTGAGATGCAGTGCACTTCCCACCCTCAGCTTAACGGCAAATAAGTGCAGATATTTTGGCTGACACAAGTGTGTGGATTGAGACGTGATTTTTCATCTTCTGACATCAATTCCGGCTCGTGTTTGTTTTTGGGGGGCGGGACTAAGAGTGTTGAAAAACGGTTAAAACAACGTTTACAAACAGTCCTTACTACTGAACAAAACAACTTCTGTACATTAGAGTTCTGTTTCTGGACACATGAAAACACGTTTGAAACCATGTAAACTTATAGTTTTCTATTAGAGTGGTCCTTTAATATCAATCTCTGTTCATTGTCTTGCCAAATAGAACGTTTTCTCTGATTGCGTCTCCATCCATAAAACGCACATTGGTCAGGAGTTGCGCGTGTCCACTTCAGCCTCGTCAAGATGTAACGCAAATTTCTCACGGATACGGATCTTTTCCAAACCCACACTTTCGATGTCAGCAGACATGTCATCATGTTTGTGTTATTTGAGAGAGGGACTTCGGCTATTTATTTAACCGCTTCAGGTCCAAGCATCTCATTTACAACGGCTTTGCAGGCAGGTAATATTAGTGTCTCTGCCACTGTGTGACTCTTTTGATTTAGCTACAAGTTCAGCTACGTGGTAGCTAGCTTTAAGGTTCTCTCATATACCTTTTTCCCCTCATCAATGTTGCTTGGTTCTCTGTTTGCTTACGCAGGCCAACAAAGTAGCCTGCACTCTTGTTTTGTGACGGGTGTTTCGTTTACATACCAAGCACAATGGAATCGGTGCCGTTGCATCCCACGTACAAGTACCGGTAGTCCTAAATCCAAATGAAATAACTGTCTTTGTATTGACTCGCTCACGGCATTTGCCTTCTTTTGACAGCTACTACAATGCAATTCGCTACCTGCTGCCACCTAGTGATAAGGAATTATTACATGATTAGGACGCCAGTCAACAGCAGACACTACATAATGACATATAGGCCTAGGCATTATTTGCTGATAATAATGAATTCGTTTTTTATTTATTTTTATTTTTTAAAACAAGAATTTTCCACGGCACACCTGACGATCTCTCACGGCACACTAGTTTGCCGCGGCACAGTGGTTGGGAAACACTGGCTTAAGTAATGCTGATGTGGCATGCAGAAATAGCAACCAGATACGCCTCAACTGTGGAGGAGACCTCGCTGGTAGCATTTCCCAGGAATAAGTTATCAGCAGACGGTACCAAGCAGTGGAAGAAACTTTTGTTTCGACTCACGCACCAACGGTCAAAACTTAATTCCACCTGTAGTAATACAATGATCTAATGGAAGGAGCCTTACCCCATTGGATAGTCACAATTATTAAGGAGGTTATGGTTATAGACACATACTGGACCAGACACAGTACAGCGCGTAAAAGAGTTAGGCCAGTTCTCAACCTTTTTTGCCCAAACGCCCCCCTGACCTCCTCCTACACCTGTCACCTGACAGCTTGACTGAACCCCGCTCGAGGTGGCATGTGGGAAAATCAAGAATCAGAAGAAGCGTTCCTTCACAGAGCAACGGAAAGCACAGACCACGTGCAGCCCACATCGTAAGCCAGAGATAACTCCTGCTGAATGTCAACAAGACCAAGGAGATTGTTGTCAACTTCCAAAGGGTCCAAAAACAACTGCCACCACTGACCATCGACGGCGATGCTGTGGAGAGAGTGAGCAGCACCAAGTTCCTTGGAGTGCACATCAGCGACGACCTCTCTTGGACCACCAACACTACATCACTGGCGAAGAAGGCCCATCAGCGTCTCTACTTCCTGCGCAAACTAAAGAAGGCAAGTGCTACACCCTCCATCATGACAACATTCTACAGAGGAACCATAGAGAGCGTCGTGTCCAACTGCATCACAGTGTGGGGAGGAAGCTGCACGGAGAAAAACAGGAAGACACTCCAGCGTGTTGTGAACACAGCGAAGAAGATCATTGGAGTACCACTCCCCTCCCTGCAGGACATTTACACCACACGCCTCACCCGGAAAGCACTGATGATCATCAAAGACACAAGCCACCCTGCACACAAACTGTTCAGCCTCCTGCCCTCTGGAAAGAGGTACAGGCGCCTCCGTTCCCGTACCACCAGGCTGGCGAGCAGCACAATGCACCAAGCGATCAAGATGCTGAACACTCAACCCACTCTCCCTCCAATGTCAGCCTCTAGCCAGCAAGGCCACTGACAACCTCCCCCCCATCCCCCACCACCATATCTGCGACTGAACATACCACCTGCAGTACTATACTTGTGACTGAACTTTCAACCTGCACTAACTCACAACATGCGCACACACACACACACACACACACACACACACACACACACACACACACACACACACACACACACACACACACACAAGCACACTGCACTTTCTGCACTAAACCCAAACATACACACACTGACACACACACACACAGACACACGAACACACACACACAAGACGCACACCGCACCTTCTACCTGCACTAAACACATACACACACACACACACACACACACACACACACACACACACACACACACACACACACACACTGCTGCTGGTGTACTTGACAGACCTTTTAATATTTATTTTTCTTCAAAATGCTACTATTACCATGTCAGAACGCTATAAAGGACTTTTTTTAGGAAAAGCACAAAAGCACAACAAATACCTCTTAATGTATGTCCTCTACAAGTCTTCTGTTGTCCAGTCTTGCACTTTAAATGTCTGTATGAGCACTGTCTATGTCCATACTGTCTTAAGTCCATGTATAAGTACTGTCTATGTCTATACTGTCTATGTCCTTACCTAGATTAGTCTATGTCTGTATGGGAAAGCAAGAAATGTAATTTCAAATTCTTTGTATGACCAGTGCATGTAAAGAAATTGACAATAAACCTACTTGACTTGACTTGACTTGACTTTGCCGACATCAAAAGCAGACTATTTATCTTTTTGAAAGGACCAGTTGAGGAAGGGGGTGCAAAAGCACCAAATGCATTAATATCCTCCCTTGCCGTCTATATTTTTAAATGACACTCCTTTTTAATTGCAGAAAATAGCCCTCTCACAATTGCTGCTTCAAATACAACACTACAAGTTGTAAAGCTACAAATGTGCACGTGAGCAAGCTGATGCGTCTCCGCCAGGACTGTGCAAGGTCGCGCTTCCACAGGACACACATCCTAACTAAGAACATATCTAAGGACATCGCTAAAACAACATGTCTCCAAGTTGTGCACTTTAGGTACTGTTCGCACTGAAACGTAGGCGACTGCCAGGATGTTTGCGAGCTCGCTGGGAATACATTTTCGGGAGGCTCCGTGCATAGCGGACAAGCGCATGCACAGGCGCTTTTTGCCAGCCCCTCTCGCGCTGCACTGAAATGCACACAAAATAAACAGCCAGGCCTACATCGCACAGCACCCTTACAAAGGCTGGCACGGTTTTAACTTTATTATTCTATTAAATCTTATGGGTTTAATGTTCCAAAATCGTTTCAACAGTAGGCCTAGATGTTTCAACACACTTAAAAAAAGAAAGACACTCCCCCCTCCCCTTCCGTGGTCATGTTGCCAGCGCTCCCCTATACGGCTCTCGAACGTCTCCAGGGGGGCGCTAGTACCCACGTTGAGAAACGCTAAGGCTTTCTTTACCACCCAAGGGCACCGACATAACGGGGCTACCAGTAGGACAGAAAGATATTCTGTGGAGTATGAGCATCAGCAGGTTGACTATAGACCTTGGGGAAATGCGTAAAGCAGCGCGTTTGACGGCCACTTGTGCACTAGGAGGTGTCTTACTTGGGCGAGCAACAGAAACGCACCACAGGAAATGGGACCAATAATCGTAATTTGGAGTTGTTATTTCGTTTTGGTTTTCTCGTTTATTACTTGTTCTGCTTTGAGTTGGGAAAAGGAAAAATCAACACAACTCCCCATTTTTTGGGCCATATAGAAAAACGGGAAAACAAAATATGGAGTCGTTATTTCGTTTTCCGTTTGCCAGATTGAATGGAATAGTTGAATGATCGGATGATACACGGACCTTACTTGTCCTATCTTGCACTTTGATGTTGGTCTGTAAATGTCAGTCCCACGTATATGAAATAAAAGTGAAAAGTGAAAGCCCATTGGGAAACTCCAACTCCCGTTGTCATTGTGACACAGCACACAAGTGAACACTGCACAGTGCACACAATGAAATTGCATTTATACCTCACCCGTGCAAGGGGGCAGCCCCCAATGGCGCCCCAAGGGAGCAGTGCGGTGGGACGGTACCATGCTCAGGGTACCTCAGTCATGGAGGAGGATGGAGGAGAGCACTGGTTGTTTACTCCCCCCACCAACCTGGCGGGTCAGGAGTCAAACAGGCAACCTTTGGGCTACAAGTCTGACGCCCTAACCGCTCACCCATGACTGCCCTTTCGTGGTTTAAGAGAGAAAATAATTTCAATTTCCTTGTATGACCTGTGCATATGAAGAAACAATAACAACAATAAAAGTTGACTTGACTTGAGCTCAATCCTAGGGTTTGGCTTGAGTTTACTCACTTTCTTCATTGTCCCCTTATCTTTCTGTCTCTTTATCTCTCACCCTTAAAAACACACATACACAGAAATGGTCTGAAGGGAACAGGAGGGTGAATATTAGTTATGATTTGTTCATGTTTCATAGGCCCAGGTCCAAAGACATATTTTATGTTTTAAAAACAAACACCTTACAAGGGTTGTAAGATAAACACTCACCGTTGCGTTTTTTGATGTATCCTACTATTGCCCTGTGGAAGTGATAGATCATTTGTTAGTTTGTCTTTGACCCTCTTGTAGTTTTGAAAATGAGAATAAAATTCCAATCTATTTACCACATACACTTAGGCTACATGTAGCCTGTGGGCCATTGCCATTGCTCTCGTTCCTTTTTTTTCCGTCAGTCAACGCCACTAATTGGGTTTTGGGATGGGCACTGATTAGGCTGCCTGAGCGGCATACCTGGGACACCTATAAAGTTACTTGGGGTCCTTGTAGTAGCACAGGACCCGCTTAGCACGCTCGGTGGTGGTGTTGATGTTTGAAGGGGCTGTCTTCGCTTCAGGTATGTTTCTGCTATGTTGCGAGTGTAAAGCTCTTTTACTTATGAGTAGAAATCTAAGTGCATTTGTTTTTATCGTCCAAGCGTATGGGGAACTGAGAGCTGCCAGGCTGGTTATGAAGCCCCGGGTTGATGTTACTGGCGGTCACCATTGCAGTGAAACTGGTCACCTGCAAGTCTAACTTCGGGCATACGCTGGCATAGTTGGGGAGGTATGTGACATTTAGTCTGTATATTCCCATCGGGTCGCGTTGACTGGTCTTCCGCTTTTCGCAGTATTGTTAAGTGATTGCACCTTTGTTGATTTTAGCGTATGGCACTAGTCCCACCGGCAGCCGTCTCCATGTTGGACTCGAAGCACCTCCAAACCCCTTAAACCCCTGGGATACGCTGCTAAGGCTAGGAAAGGTATGTGTTCCTATGTTTAAATATGTCCCTTACCTGCCACGAAGTGTTGTATTTTTATACTGTAGTGTCTACAGTAGTACCATGTGAAGTGGATGCACTAACAGCCCTGCTGCCGTAATGTGTGTACTGTCTACTCGGGCTGGTATCAATTTCTCTGTGTACTGTGCGTTAGTAATGAATGAACACTCGTACTCATTAAGTCTGTCTGGCTTTTAGGTCCGAACAGCCACTGAGCATCGCTAGCTGCTGTTCTCTGGTTTGTGAATGTGTGCTTGCTCAAATGTGTGTGCGTGTGCGTGAACCGGTGCTGCTCATGTTGTGTTAGGGTATTTTCTTTTGTTTCCTCTAGCCTGTTAGCTTGCTGTGGCGCAGCCTCTGCCGTCTGAAATAGCTACAGGCTAGAGTGGTTTCTTTTTTTCTCTTTTCATTTGTTTCGTTTTGTTTGTATGTTAGCCCCTCCCCTGTCCCTGCTCACTCGTTGCTGGCGCGCAGCGTGCCTACTGACGTGTGTGTGTGAGAGGCCACACGGAAAGGCTAGGTCCTATCTTATGCACAGAGTAGTAAAAAGTTTGCTGTGACATTACGTGACTCCTAGTGTGCAACCGAAAGGTGGGGATCACTGAGTGGAAAACAAGTCTGAGTTCCAGTGTGTAACAAAACAAGTGTGTAACAAGTGTGAATTCCAGTGTGTAACAAAACGAGTGTGTAACAAGTGTGAATTCCAGTGTGTAAGGAAACAAGTGTGAATTCCAGTGTGTAACAGACACGTGTGTTCGCACCATATTAGGTGTATTAGGGCCCTAGCATCTCCCTGGTGCTTCTCCCCCTTACTCAGTGGTCTCCTCCTGGCCAGGCCCACGTCTGTGCAGGGTTTTCCCTTTTTGTTGATGTATTGTTTATTTTCTTTTTGTCCCATTATACCCGTGGGAACCAGATTTTATATGTATTTATTAATAAAGAATGTCATTTTTGTACTTTTCTAAAAAACCTGAGTCTGTCCACCTTTTTCGGTATTTGGTCCCTTTACTGTCTCTTACGAGGTTATAGGGAGGTAAAGGGTGGCGTAGTCTACTACACCCCGGCTTTACATAAAGCTGTAAACTAGAAGTTAATTGTAACTCCTATGTAAGCTCTTGGGCGTTACATAAGAATTTGACTGCACTGTAAAAAATAATAGTTGGTTTCAACTGACATTTTCAAGGCAACATTCTGCACTGAGATTTTAAGTTATAAATTTCAACTTATAACTTAAGGTTTTGGAGCACTGCTATTACTACGTTGAGTCGATTAACTTTACAAGGTTTTGCCAACTAAGAGTTTGATTATTCAACTAATCTTACATCAACTAAGCGATTCAAGTTAGAGGATCTATTCAACTAATATTACAAGGTTATGTCAACTATGTGTTTAAAGTTATTAATTTAATCAATTTCTAATTCTCATTATCATGGTTTTCCAAAGGAATGTGACAGAAATGCAATTGTCTACCATTATGGGGGCAGCCAATCTATACAAGCATTGCTAAGAGCCAGCATTGCTAAGAGCCAGCATTGCCAACAGCCAGCATTGCTAACAGCAAGCAGGCCTAACAGCAAGCAGGCCTAACAGCAAGCACGCCAGCCAGCCAGCCAACGCTGTCAAAAGCAAGAGAGCTTTTGTAAGCAAAGATATACAAGAACAGTACAAGAGTCCTGGGGCCTCATTTATCATTAGTTCGTAGAATCCCTTCTAAATTCTGCCGTATGAGTGAAATTTAGAATGTGCGCAAGTACAGAAAAATCGGCATTCATCAAACGTTCTAGCACTGGTAGTACGCACACCGGTAGGTAATCTGCAAAGACAAATCCCACACCTGCTACTTCACCTTGCGCGGGCATGATCAGACTAATTTGCATCATGGAACGCCCCCAATTAACCAAATATGGCATCAACAATCCCTTTAAAAGCCACCGGAACTCGCAATTAAATCCTTGTTGGAATCATGGAGAGGCGCGCCAAGAAACGCAATTTCTCTGAGACAGAAATTGAAGCTTTAGTAACAGAGGTAGGCCACAATAAAAAAAATATTATTTGGCACTTTGGATTGTGGCGTGACAAACAAAAGGAAAAACATTGCTTGGGACAAGGTGACGAGCGGCGTAAATGCTGTAGGGTCTGAACAACGGACCGTTTCAGAAATAAAAACGTTAAGACGTTAAGTTGAATGCAAAAAAAAACGTTTAGCCGCTCATAAGAGGGCTGTTAGTTTGACCGGCGGAGGGCAAAACCTAAAAAATTATCAGCATTGGACGAACAGGTTGCAGCAATTATTGGGGACTTCGCGATCTCCGGTATAAACTGTACAGCCGGAGACACGGACCTTGAACCCACAGTGAGCAGGTCAAACAGTGAAGCACACGATGACCAAGATGAAGGTAAGCAGTCTTTGCGCACATTTATTTAAAACAAAAACAAAAAAACAGAAATGGAGCCACAGAATTTCAACTTATTGTACAAACGTTTAAACTGATTGTCATTTAACACATCTGTCTCTTTACGCAGACACATGCGCTTCTGTCGTGGTGGTAGAGCTGGTGCAGGGGGAGCCCGACTTGTCCTCATCCTCCGCTGTGCGTCAGCCTAAATCCGGGCATACACTGTGCGATATTTTCACTCGTGGGTCTTAAAGAGACACTATGCAACTTTTTCATAGTCATGAAATGGCTTGGTACTCAAGATTTTGCTTGACTGACCCGTAATGGGGAAAATGGCAATATTTCCATCACCGCCTAGTGCTCCTGCTCCGAAACAGCACTTGCAGTTTTGCCTGGCGGCGCCGCGCCTTTTGTTGTTGTGCAATTTGTGGCCGCTAGGGGCGTCTAGATTTCTATGCTGTATGAGCGGAGCGAGACCTATTCCTTCGTTTGCTAAGTAAGCAGCAGCCAAGGAGGCCTACACAAGGCAGCAGCTTGCTGAAAGCTGGCTACTGGCTAGCTGATTGTAAAATATCACGCTGGCATGCAGTGAAAACAACGAATGGGACTGCAAATAAATCACGAAATAATTGAGATGAAAGGTTTGGACAGGCAAATAAATCGCTTGTGTGAACATTGGAAAAGGGCTTCAAACCGGAGAGAGCCGAACGCCAAAATATGGGGATTTTATCATTCATTCACTACACTGGGATGTATGCATTAGCATTCTCAAAACCCACGCCACCTCGTTTAGTTTACAAAGATACACAAATGTATACGAGTTGAAATCTGATGTCGCACATTTTATTTGATGTCAAAGGACACAATCAGTCGAACGAGGCTAAAAATATAGCCTATGTTGTTGCCGATCAAGAGGAGACGAAACGTGATCTCTAGTCGGCATATGGATGTCCACTTTCACTTTCAACACCACAGGAGATAAAACCGCGTCTTGTCACCTCGACTTCGAAATCGTTATTATGACAACAAATTAGCCGTTTGTTTCCTCGTTCTTCTAATGTAGGCTACAGGTACTATATAGTTACTGGAAATGTGAAATAAAGACGGGGATATCTGCCGAGAACAAGTGGATCAAATAATATCCATCTGAGGGAAGTGTAAACATGATTGCAGTTGTGTGAAGTGAATTACGAAGCAGCCAACTCATAAGCAAGGGGGGGAATCTCACATATGATAAAGCCCCTTAGAAGTGGAGAGAACTGAATGCAAGGAATGGAATCTGGTTAATTACAGAAGACGACGAAATTTAATTCGCACATAATCTCGAAGCCAATGTCTGTCTAATTTAGTTCAATGCACATTTTCGGCAGAACCACTAGAGGCCGCTATAAAGTTGTTTATATCTATGTGTTTATGTCAAAGTTGCATAGGATCGCTTTAAGCTTCTGCTCACACTGCACGATGGAATTTTACTGTTTAAAAGTTCACAGCTCACGACTCACGTCCTCACACTACACGAGCCGACAGTCGGATGCGAGCGAAATGCTTCCACCGTACGACGCGACAGGCATGTTTCCCCGGTCTGCAGAGGAGGGAACATGCGCACCTGAGGTGGAGATGAGGTCGCGCTCAACAGCGAATCGCACGGCCCTATTAATTTGTGCATGTGAAGTGTCAAATCGGGTCGTAGCACTGCTTTAACTGTGCGATTTACGCACGAGCCACGACCAGAATTTCAAACCGTTTTGATTTTATTGCGACCCTGCGATTGCACGATCGTGAGGCGAAATCGCTTGTCGTTACCCCATGTACACTGCACGATGCGAGACTCACGATTGACCTGCGATTGAGCAAGAAATCGGCCCGACTCTCAAAAAGTTGTGCGAGTGCCAAATCGGGGCAAAAGTCGCACAGTGTAAGCCCAGCTTTAGGCACCAAGGGTGCTGACGGAAGAGGTCCTGCAAAATCAAGAAGACATCGCTGGGGCTGTTAGAAACATCAATGGGCAACTGGAGAATCTGACACACGTGCTCACAGAGATTAGTGAGTCGCTGAAAACGATTGCCTCGTGTGCATCCGAAATGATAAATAAAATGTGAAGTGCTAAACCTCTGAGTCTGTCAATGTGCAACACACACTGGGTAAATGATATGCCTAACATGGGTAGACTTGCCTAAAATCCTTGTATTATCCTTGCCCTCAACCACATGGCACCAGGGGCAATGGGCTCTGCGCAAGGCTCTCCAGCTTTCAAAGGGTCGTCTGGTCTTGGTGGTACCTGCAGGGGGATGCCTCTTCTGATGGCCAAATTATGAAGCACACAGCACGGCGTCACAATGTTGCACACCTTTTCAGGTCGATATTGGAGCGTCCCACCCGCGCTTGACAGGCACATCCATCGGCCTTTCAGCAAACCAATTGCGCACTCTATGGTGACTCTAGTGCGCGCGTGGGCCCGGTTGTAAGCTTTCTCCTGCCGCGTTTGCGGGTTAGTTAGTGGAGTCATGAGCCATTCTTTCAGCGGATAGCCTTGGTCACCTAGGTGACACGTAGGTTAGTATTGCATTCAGGAAGTTAACATACATGTTGCAGTACGACATTAAACACAAATCAATATAACCAATGTTGCAAACATTCTGCGCAACACTCACCAATGAGCCATCCATCTTCAACAGCCCCACCTTGTAAGCGAAGGCCCACAGAGCTGTTTTGCACAATGAATGAATCGTGCGCCCCCCCTGGCCATCGGGCAACGACAATGAGAAGCAGCATATCACGGTCGCATATAAGCTGCACATTAATGGAGTGCTGCTTCTTCCTATTCACGAAGTTGTATTCTTGCTCTGATGGTGCTTTTAGTGCGATGTGAGTGCAGTCTATAGCTCCTATGACGTTGGGGAACTGTGCCATACCATAAAAGCCTCGCTTAATTTCTGCCTGTCGTGGACCCCCATAAGGGAATCGAATAGAAGTCGGTGCCAAAGAAATAATCGCATCCAACACTGTGGGCAGAATTCGGCTCATGGACGGCTGTGAAATGCCGCATCGATCTCCTACCTCGCGCTGAAATGTACCTGTAGCCAAAAAGCCCAGAGTGGAGAGCACCTGTATATGGACAGGTATGGCTTGCGTGCGCTTAGTTTCTCGCTCGAGAAAAGGCCCCAATTCACGGCAGAGGTCAAGCAATATATGTTTAGGAAATCTGAACCTGCTTAGAAGCCACTCACTACTTTCTGCCAATAAATCGGCACGCTCCCTGAACACGCGCTCCCTCCGTAGCGCACGGTTTCCCAGATCCTCCAGCAAAGCAAGATGGGCCATGTTGTATTCTGAATGGCATGTCCTACGTGTGCCTTTTATACCCATATTAATTAAGCTAGGTTGATTATTGTGAGGTCTTCAGGTGAAACAATTATTTAATTCACTCTGAAATGCATGAACGTCAGGTAGGTTTAATGCAGCGCAATTAACACAGTGCTTCGGAATTACATTGTGTACACGACCCTAAATGCCGTCAGGCACACTGTTATGCAACAATTGAATGAGCATTGAAATATTCCCATGCGCACCGATCAACACATCAGGTAATGTGCGTAAGCATGGTCAAAGCTGTGCGTAGATTTAGGCACATTTCTACGTTCAAGTACATTTTCATAAATCCCACACTTTGCTCTGGAATGATCGCACGCACACTTTACGCACAGATCTGTTCGTAAGAACGCTTGATAAATGAGGCCCCAGGTTTAAATACTGGTGCAAAAGAACCATGTAACCAGAGCGATGATGCAAGTGGCAGGTGCAGGCAGTAATTGAATAATGACAGCCCTTAGTACTCAGGTGAGCAGACATTGAAATGGGATTGACTGATAGATTGAATGATTGAATGGAAGCAGGTATTGGTCTTGGAAAAATTGTGAACAGTTTCATGAAGATGTCCTGAATTGTTTCATTGATGCAGATAATATAGCAGATCAAACCATACAGTATGCTCATTACCTGTTTTATCACATTTTACCTTTTTCTTACTACCTGTGTTACCACAGTTTCATGACAAGTGCCCGCACCAACTTTGATGTCGAATAACTCCTCAATGACTAAAGCTGTGACTACGAAACGTTGTGACTTTTCCTAAAATGAAGTTGGCTACAGCGTGATACCAAAAGATTAGGTTTATCATTTTTGTTGGTGTTGGTGTTGTTGGTGGTTTTCTGACAGGTACGCCTGACCAAAAATCACTGATCTAAGTCTCATCATCATCACTTTTCATATTTTTTTACATTTTCATTAGCATCAGACACCCTTGTGAACATTTGAAGTGGTCTGAAGCACATACAGATGGTGTAACTTCAATCTGCTCATTACCGTGCCGGGCCGCGGCAGCGTACCGTGATCATTACACCCTGTGGCCATTCGGAATGCGGGGGGCAGTATAGCACCGCTTTTGCAGAGCAGCGTCTGCCTGTGTCTGTGGTCTGTTTGTGCTTCCGTCCTTGCCCGTCCCCCAGTTTTAGTAGTAGTAGAAATACAGTCAGTAAATTGCATGTTTTATTTAGCATTGGGCATTTGATAATAACACAAGTGTGAGCCCTAAACAAGACCACAATGTGAATTTAAACTCGACTTTTTTCTGTCTTGCATTCACCGTCTCCCAACCGTCTCTAACTTATTTCAGCACTATTCAAGCCAGGAACGGGTATCCTCAGGATACAGAGTTTGCATACCTACTACAATTTGAACCGGTAAAGACAATTAAAACCGACTCAATCAGACAGGAACACCATTGTAATTAAGTGTGTCCCGTAACGCCAGCATGAGAGAGATCGAATTTTAAATTTGGCGACGACATTGTGTTGCACGTAACATTTGATAATAACACACGCGCGAGCCCTAAACAAGACCGCCAGTCGACGGTGTTTTGTTTTTATTATTCTGCATTCATGCCAGGAACGGATTGTGAACACTTATGACTGCTTCTTTGGAGGCTGGATAACCTGTCACACCAGCGTTTCCCACATAATTTTTGTTAGTCAAGGTGGTGGGGCGTTAAAAGTACATATTTTTGGATTAAGCAACTACAGAAATTACATTCACAACATGAAATCTTTATCTTTTCAGGGGACCTAGTCAAGGTGGTAGGTGGCTCTTGTCAAGGTGGCCGCCTTCGCAATAAAGTGCTGGGGCAAACCCTGACTGTCACACCACGACGTGTCACAAAAGGCTGTGCACTGCCTTTTTTTTTTTTTTTTTAAACACAGCAGTCGTATTGTCACGGGGGTGACAAACTTGGACTAACTGTTATTCTCACTGATTGCAAATGTTTGCAGGTGCCAATGGGAAGAGGGAGAAAGGTGATTGGGTGTACGGGGTGGGTATGGGCTTTTTGAATGCAGGTGGCAAGATGGCGAGGAGGATCCGGAGGAGGACGAGACGCACAGCTACCGCACGAGAGAAGGGTCGGAGAGACTACCGCGGCCGGGGGGCAGCCTTGGGAGGGGGGTGAGCTGCACGCCGGTATCCGGATGGGGCCAGGAGAAGATGGGGCACGCGTTCGGTCCTTTGGACGACACAAGCAACAGACGACTACGAATGGCGCGGACGGCATATTGCCTGAACGAGGTTTGCGGCCAGAGTCACGAAGAGGTTGCGTTGGAAAGCTGGTGGTGGAGGACGCTCACCACCGAAGTTAAGTGCCACGCCTGGTCACCATAGCCTTCACCTTGAAGCCTCCTCCCCGCTGTGTGCGCTGCCCCTGGCCCGCTCTGTCTGTCACTCACTCACTCTCTCACTCCCGGACCCAGCGAATGCACGATCGGAAAAGACTTTTTGCGCAGCGAGGATGGCCACCCCTACACCATCGTTTTATGTGTGCTGTGTTGGTTGCTGTGCTGCTCACGTGTGCTCCTTTAAATAAGTAGCTTAGTTACTCGTGCTGTGTAGGCCTATTTTATTCACAATTGGTGATGGGAGTTAGCATCCCCCTGTGCGTTATTCATACGAATTCAGAGACTGGAAGCCTGTTTACCCTTCTCCTATCTCCACCAGCTGATCCGCCTCCGCGTGCCCAGACGAGCCAGGTGGCCCTGCCCAACCTGTCGGAGGCTACGATGCGCACGGACCGAGTGAGAGGTTTGAGGTGCTGATCAGAGACATTGGACCATTAAGGACCCCGCGGACAGAGAACTGGTTACACATCCACACACGCGCGCACACACACACACACACATGCATACAGAACTATGTCTCCAAATAGAAAATAAATAGGCCTACTTGATTTAAATGACTTTGTTGTCTTGGTGTTTCCTGATGTGTACAATGCTCCTCGGGGTAGTTGGTATTAAGTGGGGGTGCCGCTGTCAAACGCGCACCCCCCACCTGTGACAGTATGATAAGTGTTAAGATAAGTGTGAAATTCTTTTTTTTTTTTTTTTGCTTAGGCCTATTTTTTTTGGCAAACGAATTCATTAATAGGCCTAATTACTTCTATTGTTAAGGCGGCTACAGAGTATAATTTGTTTTCATTATTTCATAATTTTTGTTGGTGGTAAGCCTATATAGGCTACTATATAGGCTATTTTAATTAGGCTATTTGAATGATTCAACCAACCGCCCGAATTTAATTAAAATATGTGGCTATAGGCTACTTTCGATTCGATTGTGTGTGCTCTTCTTAAAACCTGATTTTAATATGGCAACCAAGCATAGGCCCTACACATTGTGAGGGACTAAACAAGTGCGTCCAATGCGAATACTCCCTCTTGTGTTGTTGGAGAGAGAGAGAGCTCTTTTGTGTGCGTGTGGGGGTTTAATCACCCCCTCCCCCACAGACAAACATTCACTCCGTCACACAGTTGAAGACTGTAGTTAGTTGACATCTATGTAAGCGCCCCTCCAAGCGTCTGCCTGTGTTTGTGCTTCCGTGCTTGTCCATCCCCAAGTTTTAGTAGTAGTAGAAATACAGTCAGCAAATTGCATGTTTTATTTAGCATTGGGCATTTGATAGGGCATTTGATAATAACACAACAACATAACAAGTGTGAGCCCTAAACAAGACCACCATGTGAATTTAAACTCGACTTTTTTCTGTCTTTCATTCACCATCTCCCAATCCAGTTTGCATAGGCCTACCTACAATTAAATAAAATAAAAAAGACGGGTTTTTTTTAAATTATTATTATTATTATTAGTGCTTGTGGACACTTGTGAACTATGACTCCTTCTTCGGAGGCTGGATAACCTGTCACACCACGAGCTCTTTTGTGTGCGTGTAGGGGTTTAATCACCCCCTCCCCCACAGACAAACATTCATAGCGTCACACAGTTGAAGACTGTAGTCAGTTGAAATTTATGTAAGCGCCCCTCCAAGCCGTGTGAGTTTAACAGTTTGCGGCCAAGAGTTTTTTTTCACGAGCACGCACGCACGCACGCACACACACACACACACACACACACACACACACACACACACACACACACACACAGGTACATTGATCACCTGGATACAGTCATCGACCAAATCATCGATCTAGGTGGTGAGCCCACTGGTAGGTGAAGGGAAACAGCGCACTACTGCACAAACAACAGGCCGAGTCGCAGGAGACACAGCGAAAGGGACGGAACGCAATTCTGGTTAAGCCGGGCAGAAAGGATGTTTTCTGCTGTCTTTATCTGCAGTGTAGCCTACATTAGGCAACTTGTAAAGGCTGCTGTGTAGGCATTGTCTACTAAAACTCTGTAGGCCTACTTGTGAAATAAATTTACACTCTTGCTGAAATTTCAAGTTTAGCCTACGTTTATTTGTTTATACACAGAATTAAAAATCAATACAATAAAAACAATATGAGGTAATAAAAGAGTATGACGTGTGTGCATCCGTTTTTTTGTTCAACATTGTTCAACATTGTCATAAGATGGTGCGGAGAACCAGGTAAAGACCACAAATGCCCAGACGCTAACCAGACATGGATACCAAATTATTTCTATTTATTTATTATATTTTAGCCTACTAAATATTGAAAGAAGGAAAAGAAAAGACAGACACGTCGAGGCTACTGGTCGTAGCCTATTACAGCAAATCGAACATGCGCTTTATGCACACATAGCAATAAAGTAGTAAAAGGAATTCAACTTCGGAGCGCAGTGGGTTTCGTGGGTCCGGGGGGATGGTGATGGCACGTTTGGTGTCTTTCCACCACCCCTGCACGGAGAGTGCATGGATGGAAAGCATATCCATAAAGCATCTGCATTCCTTCTGGAAGAATTAGGCTACAAAGAGCTGGTTACAATTTCAGTAGGCTATTATTTCCATAAAGGAATCGAATAGCCTAATTGTCATAACAAAAGTTGCAGTTTCAGTCAAATAGCTCATATTAAGTGGAGGACGAGTAATATTTCATAAGCATATTTTAGTTCATATATTATGTAATTCATTCTGCAAAAATGAGTATATTTTTCTCTCAAAAAATGACATTGGTTTCAATGAGGGCACTCTTGTTCTGGCAGGGACTCGCTTTTCGGCACGACACTGGCTGTGCCAAACATTGTTTAAAAGTTTTTATCAAATTTTGGTCGGCACACAAGGTTTTGGACATACTAATTTCTAGTGGCACCTGGGCTGCGTTTGGTGCATTGATCAGTCATGTTGCCTAGCGAAAAAGACAACCTGGGTGAGAGGATGAGATCTTCCTCGGCTGGCGAGCGCTCAGCATGTGTGCCCGCGCGTTATCTTCTCTCCCAAGACCCGACAGTTGCTTACAAGTCAATTTGAGCACAAAAACAGCAAAGACAATGTGATATTTCATTCAAATAGGGCCTACACACTCCAAATAAAACATTGGTCGGAGGGATTTTCAACCGGACCGCAGCGCGAGCAGACAGTCAGTGTGAAAAGCCAACTCTACCGGGAAAATCGCCGCTCGCTTACCATCAGTGCGCGAGCCCTGAAAATCGCAGCTCGCTTACCATCAGTGCGCGAGCTCTCGAAACAGTGAAGTGGCATATCGCAACAGCACATGCGGATCAGCCAAATCATATGCAACAAAGTCGCCAACAAAGCGAGGATTTAACGTTTAATAGGCCTATGCCAACGTTGTGTGAATACGGGAATTGGACAGCCATGCACTGTCCTTTCAATAGGTATAGTAGAATAATAGGTATAAGACCGCTTCGGTTTCTTTTCACCTCATGGGGAAAGCATAATTTCCATGCACTGCACGAAACTACTAAGCATAAAGTTAGCGATCAAACAAAAAATATTGGTTGTTGTCATTACAGCATTTAATAGCCTATGCTATGGCTGTTGTTTAAAATAGCCATTGGATTGCCAACCGTCCCTTGTATTAAGAAACAAACGTATGGATATGAGCTGACATGGGACTCAATGTCCTTCAAATGCAGGGAATTGCATCTGTTTTTTTTCCCTTTTGTATTCGTTTGCGTAATTATAGTTTTTCTGTGCGTTCCGGGACCTCTGTCCATCTCACCGTCGCTGTGATGTCATATGCTTTTTGCGTTCCGGTACCTTGTGATTTACAAATTAAGCATTGATTACGGAAGTGTAGGTTAGGTTATCGCCCCAGCTGTTGGCGATGTAAGATAAATAGCCAACGCTTAAACACTCAAACGCGGCGCTGTAGGTTACTGCAGTGAGGTTTAGGCCCCCTATTGCACTCTCCATAATTTTTACCGAACGAAAAAAGTATCCACATCCAGATAACAAGTTTGAAGTTGCAATATTAGACGTTTCAAATCTTGCGATGCGAGAATCGGTATAGGGGCTTGTGGCTTCAATTTAGGTCTACACATAGCCTAGAGCTTGCACATTAATGGCAATTCATCCGATCATCATAAAAAAAAGAAAAGAAAATTCATTAGGCTATTTATTCTTTTTATGACTCTTCTTACTTCCTGGAGGTGTTCTCACACAATTTAATTAGGCATGTCGTTATCCGCTGAATCGGTGCGTGCTGGTGAATATGAGCATATTAATATGCCGTCAACATCGTCTAAAATATTCCATATGGTAATAAATGTTGCCAACACATTTGCGCTTCTTCACCACTCTGTGCTATGGTTATCTGATATGAACAAGAGAGAGAGAGTGAGAGAGAGAAAGAGAGAGAGTGTGTGTGTATGTGTATGTGTATGTGTATGTGTGCGCGCCCGTGTGTGCGTGTGAGTGAATGGGTATTGAGCGAGCGCTCCCAAGTGCCACCCGGCGGTTGTTTGGGTACACTGCAGCTAGGCCCGGTACGTACCGAGGTGGATGACGTGGCATTACCTCGGTAAAGGGTGTGCATTGTAGGGGGACCGACTGTAATAACCTAAATTGATGTGAATTACCCAAGATAGATGGAAAATACATAATGGTGACATTTTGGGGAATAAAACCAGGAAATGACATCATAATGATGTCATAATATCCAATAACGACACCAAACTGAAGTCATTCATAGATCTTTGGCTGAAGAGCATCCCCTCCAAGTTTGGTGGTCATACACCTTTCGGTTCCTAAGTTATGAGGGGGGATGCCAAAAAAGGAATGCCAAAAAAGCCCGGTCTGGATAGGGTTAAGCCACTTCCAAGAGGGTATGTGTGGTCTGCAACAACAGTGATGTCCACAGGAGGTTTGCACCAAATAGCTCAGGTGTTTCTGTCTGCCTTTGTAGGAGAGCCAGTCTGTCACCTGTCACATTGAAGTTCCAGGAGGGAGGGCAGAAGGCCTACAACAAAATTCTCTCTAACTTCAACTGTTCACAATGTAGCCAATGTATTTGTAGATTACTGGAAATATTTATTTATCTATTTACTGAACTTTAATGTAGGCTTACTGGTTTCCTAGTGACCGTAAGAGACACCTTATAGAAACACCTTTGCTTTTGCAGCAACCACAGATGACTCAAGCACTGGTTTTATTTTGGTATCATTTGATTTGTGCCATTGCTGTGTGAAGCTTCTGGAGGATTGGGGTTCCAAAGGGTTGCCTTTCACTTGCGTGAGGTCAAATGTGTTGAACAAGTCAAGCCAACGATGTGGGAGCAATAGACTGGAGCGCTACAGGTGGGAATGTTTACATTTGGCATCTGTTACCATCACATGGATTTAATGCTACAAATATGATGGATCACGTGGATTTAATGCAACATGTCATAAAGGTGACTTACCCTGCTGTGGGCCTACATAAGCACTGCTGCTCTTATTCTACAAAAGTATTAGTGTCAGCCTCTTACATTGGTACCTAGGCTTTACCGTCTATCTCATCTGTCTGGCTACAAACATAGCATGTTGTGGATGTAGCCTTCAGTAGCCTGTTGCAGACCTTTTTTGTGAACTTTTATCTTATATTTTGCTGTTTCTCAACAAATTGCTTGTGATTTCTATGGGCAGAGCCGAAATTGACAGGGGTGAAAACATGTCGCATGCTATTCATTCTAATGCTGAGAACCTAGAATACGTGAAAGCTTGACTCATATAGCAACCGTTGCTAAGGGGGGAGGAGTTTGCTGAAAGGTCAATTTCATGGATGGGGGACTCAAAAGTTCCAGTAAGTTGAACAATGTCAAGTTGTAGTTTTTACAGTGTGCTTTAAGGCTAGCTCTAAACTCAAAACATTAATTGCTTAGTATACAATAACATGTAATAACAAGACAAGGCAAATTAAGCAATGGAGTCATATTGCACAACAGTTACAATATGCAGACACCTGCAGTGGTGTAAGTTGAACAATGTCAAGTTGTAGTTTTTACAGTGTGCTTTAAGGCTAGCTCTAAACTCAAAACATGAATTGCTTAGTATACAATAACATTCGATAACAAAACAAGACAAATAAAGCTATATGGACTCATATTGCACAACAGTTACAATCTGCAGACACCTGCAGTGGTGTAGTCTACGTAGAACGCAGGTATACGGAGTATACCCACTTCTAAATTTCAGGGACTTCAGTATACCCACTTAAAATTGATTGATCCATTGTTTAGAATAGCACAAATATATACAGTATACGCACTTCAACAACAGTTACAATATGCAGACACCTGATATGATGGACAGATTACTGGTGTGACGATACCAGGTGTACCACAGTTTAGGCCTAAATGTAGCAGGTCACTCAGTAGGCTGTATCACAATATCACTCGCCGTAACCCACATATGACTGGCTTGCCATATAGGCTATAAATTAGCCACTGACTAACAGTACACACAGTTCAATTAGAAAATAACAATACTGAGCATATGAGCCATGACATAAAGGTTATGATCTCGTGACCCGAAGGTTACAGGTTCGAATCCAATATAGCAGTAGCAAGACTTTGACTAGTGTCCTACAGCCCACAACTGAACTTGAAGTGCCCTTGAAAAAGGCTCCGAAGCCCACATTTTCCAATGTCCCACAAGCCCAATATCCTGCACCTAACTGATGGTAATGCTTTAAGTGTAATGTAATGTAAAAATGTAATACAGAAACTCATATGGCTGTTGCAGTTCATAACAAACAATTCCCAGGTTGCTGTTCTGCCGTGAGTCTGTAAACTCATCTTGCCCAAGCTCTAGACAGTTACTAAATACACTCGATCCGTATCTTCCATCAAAGATCTATACTTACGCAGCGGCTGCAGAGCCTACAAGCCATGTAAAGGGATCCATCTTATGAACTTCAGATGCTTATTGTTAAACATCATCCGTTTGTCTGATCCAAGTTAAAGCCTGTGTGGCTCAAGTTAAATCCAAAGTGTTTCTGTTCGTCTGTTTGCCCATTTGCCTGTGTGCAGTTATTAAGTGTAGCCTTTGCCAGCGCTTTCCTCACTATCGCTGTAGTGTTCAAAGTACAGTTCAGGTTTGACTTGTATGGCAATAAATTTATAGCTGTCTGCAGTGCTTAATTTGTAAATCACAAGGTACCGGTGTCCTGTCTATATGAGCGACCCGTCGAGATGTGATTCTCTAGGCTACTGAGCATGCGCACGCATGCGCACACCCTCGCGGTGGTTTTCGCGGGTGATTGCCCATCGAATTGTGAGACCAGTTACGATACAGGATCCCCTGAGACTGTCAACTTTAGTGACTCAAACTGTAGCCTATGTCATCCTGAGGTTACCACCAGTCATCCATAGTCTAGGTAGCCTATAGCCTGTCCACCGACTGTCATGGACTGAAAGTTACGATATATCCCCTGGGGGGGAAAACTGGAAATAGCGTGGATCATCCAGCAGATCATTGGAAAATCTGCGAAATAGCGTGGCCTCGTACATTTGCTACTTTGTTGCCTAACCGTAATCGCTCACACACTCAGCCTCGAACATTGTAACATCGATCAGAAAAGACTATTTATGTAGAAAATTATTATGTAGACTATTTATGTAGAAAAAAATCGCCACCTCTAATTGAGCTGTCAAAATGCTCCCTCCACCCTTTTCACTCAAGAATTTGCATCGACTGCATTGTAAAATGCCTGAACATGGTAAGAAATGCACTGGCGTGGGGATGTTATGAAATTATGATTCCGGTCATTAAAAGACAGACATCTGCCAAAACAAAGCCACAATAGGCCTACGCTATCTGCTATCTGGGAATATCTAAACCGCGCTTGTTTATCCCCATAGCACATGATTTCATGTGACAATTTGCCTTGCGAGCCCACGTCGCATTGAAACCAAACCAACAGCAAATGACTACATTAAACAACCCGTAGCCAGGCCCTGATCCCAAACACTTTCTCCAGTATTTGCGCAAACTCAACTCAGTCTCTTTCATATGGCACGTTTCTTAAGTTGCTCAAACGAGAGGCTCACTGTTTTTAGTGGTCAGCAGCCGCACGTTCTAAACTCCGCACGAAATAAACAAAGTAGCCTAATAGCTAATGGATTAAAACAGTCCTACGTGGACCGATTGAAACGCCTTCCACGGAAAATCAAGGTCGCTCATTTAGATGAGGCATCGCAAATCGATAGAACACCACTATCGAATAGGGCGACCGGTCGCTCATCTCGACGAGGCAACACATCTCGACAGAACACCGGAACGCAAAACACATATGACATCACAGCGACGATGAGTTGGACAGAGGTCCCGGAACGCACAGAAAAACTATTATTACGCAAACGAATAAAAACGGGGAAAAAATTAGATGCAATTCCCTGCATTTTAACGACATTGAGTCCCATGTCAGCTCATATCCATAGCCTACTTTTGTTTCTTAATACAAGGGACGGTTGGCAATCCAATGGCTATTTTAAACAACAGCCATAGCCTATTAAATGCTGTAATGACAACCAATATTTTTTGTTTGATCGCTAACTTTATGCTTAGTAGTTTCGTGCAGTGCATGGAAATTATGCTTTCCCCATGAGGTGAAAAGAAACCGAAGCGGTCTTCTACTAGTCTACCTATTGAAAGGACAGTGCATGGCTGTCCAATTCTTATCCTTTCCCGTATTCACACAACGTTGGCATAGCTATTAAACGTTAAATCCACGCTTTGTTGGCGACTTTGTTGCATATAGTTTGGCTAATCCGCATGTGCTGTTGCGATATGCCTCTTCACTGTTTCAAGGGCTCGCGCACTGATGGTAAGCGAGCTGCGATTTTCAGGGCTCGCGCACTGATGGTAAGCGAGCGGCGATTTTCCCGGTTGGCTTTTCGAATGAAATATCACCTTGTCTTTGCTGTTTTCGTGCTCAAATTGACTTGTAAGCAACTGTCGGGTCTTGGGAGAGAAGGAAACGCGCGCGCACACATGCTGAGCGCTCGCCAGCCGAGGAAGATCGCATCCTCTCACCCAGGCTCTTTTTCGCTAGGCTACATGACTGATCAATGCACCAAACGCAGCCCAGGTGCCACTAGAAATTAGTAGGTCCAAAACCTTATGTGCCGACCAAAATTTGAACTTTTAAACAATGTTTGGCACAGCCAGGCTTTCCATCTCATCCACGCATATGAACAAACAACGAGAGAGGGGCAACTTCATGTAGCCTACATTTAGTCAGATAGTAGGGATGGAAATGTAGCCTAGTAGATCTATAGTTATGATTCTTAAATGTATGGGACAAGCAGTAGGCTACCAATTGTGCTTCCCCCACCAAAATAGCCACGCAAACGCTGGACTTCTCCTACTGCAATAAAGTGGGGAGGTCGCGACTTTCGTCTTGAATGTTGCTAATTTTTAACTTGGCCTCCTCCATGCTTGCAGACAAGTCCCCAAAAGCACTTCAGAATCAAACAAACAAACACACTCTCATACACTAGTTTTGTGAGATGGCTTTGTTTTCCATTGGAAATCCAATATGTCGAATAATTAACTTACATGCCCGGGCCTCGCGACGATAAAATATGTCGATAGTTTTTTTTTCAGTCGGTGCGCGTTGCCTTCAGCTCTACCATATTGTAAAGGTTCAGCCGAATAGGCTATTTTTAAGTTTTAAAGGTTATGAGTTGGGCGTCAGGTAGCAATAAGACTGCCTATAGTTTAGCCTTGTTACCTTTCCAAATATGAATAAAAAACACTGACCAACACATAAGAAATAACTCAGATCAACACAACGAATATCTTTTCTCATTTTTAAGTAGCCTAGTGCAGTTTTGCAAACCCTTTTTTGCAGACTTGCGCGCTCGGTCTCAATTTGGAACAGCGCACATCAGTGTCTGGCTTTAGCATTCAGAAATGGTGGTCTTCTCTGCGCGCACACTTCATGGTTCCTTCTCGCTTGCTCACTCGGCTTGTAGTTGTTGCGATCCTGACAGTCTCAACCCCAATTTAGGCCAATAGGCTGCTCGGTGAGATGGGAAATGTAGCGAACATGGGATAATGCTGCGCTCTCACTCCTGAGGAGGCAGAGATAGTCCGTTACAATATAGCCTCTATTTTTTTTAAATTCATTCACGAGAGGTTCCGGATCAGCCATAATAAGTCCCGGAACACAGGGGGGTCAAAATTACGAGGTGGGGGATCCTGTTCCGGCATGATCCGGCTCAAATTAAGCACTGACTGTCTGCCTTCACCTTTGTCCTTGTGCAGAGGCTGGAGGGGAGGAGGGGAGGAGGATATTTGTTGGAAAGTCCTTTGAGTCAACTGTATAGTAACTGTATAGAGATTGACTGTGGGTAACACTTTATTTTAGGGACACATCTATTAGCAGTAATACATACAATGTGCCTGTATAAGTAACTTGTAAGGCATGTACTGAAGGCATCTGAATATTGCCCCCAACCTCACATATCATTTCAATGTCCATGTATTATATAATAATGATTTTAAGTCTGTGAGGGGCCAAATAAACTTTGTCTTTGTTCTCTGGCCTCAGGTTTTGACTTGACTGTGCCCTAGCTATTGGGTCATTCAATATGACCTCACTTCCTGTAAACTCTCTGTAAATTCACATGCTGGACTTTGTTAGGGCTCTTCTTTGTCTGTACCTGTCCCTGTTAACACCTAGGAAAGGGGGAGAGTAGGCCTGGATATGGGCCCCACTGGCCTGGCCTACTCTCTCCCTCTCTTTCAAGGAAATAAACCTTGCATTTCTGTATTCCAACTACTAAACTGGATCTGGTCTTTACTATTTAATAGCAGTTAAACTTAGATACTATCAGTACAAAGCAAAATCAAACATTTGTTAGGCATGTATTCGCAAATAAGGGATTTATTACCAATTTAACCTTAGTAAGGACCTAGTAGGCCTTAGCATTTGCTTAGTACATGCCTTACAAGGTACTTATGCAGACATTAACATTGTATGTATTAGTGCTAATAGATGTATTCCTAAAATTAAGTGTTACCAGATTGTGCTATAAATACATATCGCTATTGCTACCTATATATAAGAAGAGATAGTGGTCGATTTTGATGCCTGACTGTCTCTATCGAGGTGGAGAAAGTCTGCACCAGGGCAGGAATTTCATTAGGGCCATGGTCCTCGTGCCCTCCCACTTTGGCCTTGTGCCCTTGTAAAAAATATCTGCCATAAGGCCACAGTGGCCTTGATGCCCTCTCTGACACCTAATTGATTAAAATGCATTAAAATGCATGAAATTGCATCTAAGAAACACAAATTTTCCTGGTGGAGGACCCCCAAACCCCCCACACAAAAACATGTTCTCCTTTTTCCTGTCATGAACATGGTCGCACCACCCTTCACACAGTCTTGCATTTGCTCTGAATTAACACCAGCCAGCCTGATGAGTACGGGTTACATTTCAAATTGACTGCTAGATTTTTTTTTTTTAATTATGGCCTTGGTGCCCTGACTTTTGGCCTTTGTGCCCTTAAAATGACAACTCAAAAGGACAAGTGGCCTTGCCCCCAAAATGATGAAATTCCAGGCATGGTCTGCACCAACAAGTACCTAGGGTTTACATCTGGACAATAAACTGCACAGTAAAAAAAGAACTGTTGTTTTTACGGTAAATTGCTGGCAGCAGTGGTTGCCAAAGTCTACCTTTAAACAAATAACGGTATATTTCCTTTTTACATTTTACGGTAAAATTATGGCAGCAGTGGTTGCCAAAACGTACCGTTAAATAAATTACGGTAAAAAATTATATGATATTTTCACGGTGAAACTTTTTTTTAAGGCTTGACACCATCTAAAGCAAATTTGTTTATCTTGGTCTCAAGAGAGATGAACAGACCAAGGATATGGATCACTGGAACCATGTCGTGTGATCTGAAGAGACCAAGATAAACAAATATACTTTAGATGGTGTCAAGCATGTGTGGTGGTAAACAAGTGAGTTTTACAAAAACAGTGTATCCTCTCCATAGCCAAGCATGGTAGTGGGACTGACATGGTTTGGGGATGCATGAATGCTGTCAACATTGGCAATCTGAAATACACCTAAAAGAAACATGCATGTCATCATGCACTGTGACTACTGAAGCAGATCCTGATATTCTCCATAGGATTGCATTCAAATCTCACACCAATCTATTTAAGCCAGATGCAGACTCAAAATGTGAAAATTCAATGCAAAGAAAGGTTGAAACCCTTTTCCCTTTTCATTTCGTTTCAATTCGAGACGATTCGAGCCAACACAGCCCCTTCTCTACCGGGTTTTTAATCTGGGGTGTACTCACTTTTGTGAGTACATGTTCAAACATTAATGGCTGTATTTAGTTTTTTTCTGAGTGAACAAGAAATCTAAGCGGTTAAATATGTTGTTAAAAGGTCACTAATCATTGTGTCAAAGTGAAATTTCTGTAATGCTTTCCTATGAAAAGATATACTCAAAAATCTGCAAAACTGTGAGGGGTGTATTCACTTTCGTGATATACTGTAGGGTGCTTACTGGCACACTGGGGCCTTTTGCCCTGGTGCTAGCAAGTCGCTATGTTATGGTATTGGGACACAAGGGGCATTTGGCCACCATGGTTAGGAACTTGGGTTATGCTTAATTGTAATAACTTAGTTACTATGCTCTCTCACTTGCAATGTATCAATAAACTATCTTAATGGCAATGGCATTCATCTCTCCTGACATTTCCTGGCGTCCTGGTTTCCCTTCACTGTTCTCCTGCACAAAGATGGGTAATGTATGCTTATGGCTGATTGAGCCCAATTCACTAAATAATAACTAAGTATGTAATGGTAATAACAATAATATAAATACTTGGTATTAATTAGTAAATGGTAAACATACTTGAGTCAGAGTCATAACTCCTGAATGACTAAAGCTGTGACTACGAAACGTTGTGACTTTTCCTAAAATGAAGTTGGCTACAGCGTGATACCAAAAGATTAGGTTTATCATTTTTGTTGGTGTTGGTGTTGTTGGTGGTTTTCTGACAGGTACGCCTGACCAAAAATCACTGATCTAAGTCTCATCATCATCACTTTTCATATTTTTTTACATTTTCATTAGCATCAGACACCCTTGTGAACATTTGAAGTGGTCTGAAGCACATAATAACCAAAATTGATGTGCATTACCCAAGTTAGATGGAAAATACATAAAGGTGACATTTCGGGCAATAAAATCAGGAAATGACATCATAATGACGTCATAATATCAAATAATGACACCAAACTGATGTCATTCATAGATCTTTGGCTGAAGATCATCCCCTCCAAGTTTGGTGGTCATACGCCATTCGGTTCCTAAGTTATGAGGGGGTCCCAGGTATGCCAAAAAAGCCCGGTCTGGATAGGGTTAAGCCACTTCCAAGAGGGTATGTGGTCTGCAACAACAGTGATGTCCACAGGAGGTTTGCACCAAATAGCTCAGGTGTTCCTGTCTGCCTTTGTAGGAGAGCCAGTTTGTCACCTGTCAATTGAAGTTCCAGGGGGGAGGACAGAAGGCCTACAACGAAATTCTCTCTAACTTCCACAGTTTACAATGTAACCAATGTATTTGTAGATTACTGGAAATATTTATTTATCTAGTTACTGAACTTTAATGTAGGCTTACTGGTTTCCTAGTGACCGTAAGAGACACCTTATAGAAACACCTTTGCTTTTGCAGCAACCACAGATGACTCAAGCACTGGTTTTATTTTGGTATCATTTACCTGTAGTTTGTGCCATTGCTGTGTGAAGGTTGTGGAGGATTGGGGTTCCAAAGGGTTGCCTTTCACTTGCATGAGGTCAAATGTGTTGAACAAGTCAAGCCAACAATGTGGGAGCAATACATTTGGCATCTGTTACCATCACATGGATTTAATGCTACAAATATGATATCATGTGGATTTAATGCGGACTTTAATGTGGATTTAATGTGTGATAAGCGACTCACCCTGCTGTGGGCCTACATAAGCACTGCTGCTCTTATTCTACAAAAGTATTAGTGTCAGCCTCTTACATTGGTACCTAGGCTTTACCGTCTATCTCATCTGTCTGGCTACAAACATAGCATGTTGTGGATGTAGCCTTCATTAGCCTGTTGCAGACCTTTTTGGCAACTTTTATCATATATTTTGCTGTTTCTCAACAAATTGCTTGTGATTTCTATGGGCAAAGCCAAAATTGACAGGGGTGAAAACATGTCGCATGCCATTCATTCTAATGCTGAGAACCTGGAATACGTGAAAGCTTGACTCATATAGCAACCGTTGCTAAGGGGGGAGGAGTTTGCGGAAAGGTCAATTTCATGGTTGGGGGGCTCAAACATTCCAGTAAGATGAACAATGTCAAGTTGTAGTTTTTACAGTGTGCTTTAAGGCTAGCTCTAAACTCAAAACATGAATTGCTTAGTATACAATAACATTCGATAACAAAACAAGACAAATAAAGCTATATGGACTCATATTGCACAACAGTTACAATCTGCAGACACCTGCAGTGGTGTAGTCTACGTAGAACGCAGGTATACGGAGTATACCCACTTCTAAATTTCAGGGACTTCAGTATACCCACTTAAAATTGATTGATCCATTGTTTTGAATAGCACAACTATATACAGTATACCCACTTCAACAACAGTTACAATCTGCAGACACCTGATATGATGTACTATTGGGACAGATTACTTGTGTGCCGACGCCAGTGTACCACTGTAGGCCTCCATGTAGCAGGTAACTTGTTTTTAACAGAAATATCTCTATTTTTTATATTTAACATCTCTATTTATCTTGTATACTTTTTAACCTCCTGGTCCCATGTCTGTATGAATGCCGTCTGCTTTTTGCACATCTGTATGTACGTTACTGCTGCAACAAATGAATTTCCCCATTGTGGGATAATAAAGGGCATACTTACTTACTTACTAAGTTCACAGTTTACAGTGGATATCACAATATCATCCATAACCTAAACCCACATATGATTGGCTTGCCATATAGGCTATAAATTAGCCCCTGACTTACAGTACACACAATTCAATTAGAAAATAACAATACTGAGTGAATGAGCCATGGCATAAAGGTTATGGTCTTGTGATCAGAAGGTTACAGGTTCGAATCCCATATAGCAGTAGCAAGACTTTGACTAGTGTCCTACAGCCCACAACTGAACTTGAAGTGCCCTTGAAAAAGGCTCGGAAGGCCACATTTTCAAATGTCCCACAAGCCCAATATCTTGCACCTAACTGATGGTAATGCTTTAAGTGTAATGTAATGTAAAAATGTAATACAGAAACTCATATGGCTGTTGCAGTTCATAACAAACAAATTGAAAAGGCCAAAATGCAGGTTGCTGTTCTGCCATGAGTCTGTAAAGTCATCTTGCCCAAGCCCTAGGCAGTTACTAAATACACCCGATCCGTATCTTCCATCAAAGATCTATACTTACCCAGCGGCTACAGTGCCTACAATCCATGTAATGGGATCCATCTTATGTACTTGAGCTGCTTATTGTTAAACATCAGTTTGCCTGATCCAAGTTAAAGCCTGTGTGGCTCAAGTTAAATCCAAAGTGTTTCTGTTCGTCTGTTTGCCCATTTGCCTGGGTGCAGTTATTAAGTGTAGCCTTTGCCAGCTTACTATCGCTGCAGTGTTCAAAGTACAGTTCAGGTTTGACTTGTATGGCAATAAATTTATAGCTTCACCTTTGTCCTTGTGCAGAAGCTGTAGGGAGGAGGATATTTGTTTGAAATCCCATTGAGTCAACTGTATAGTAACTGTATAGAGATTGTGGGTAACACTTTGTTTTAGGGACACATCTATTAGCACTAATACATACAATGTTTCTGTATAAGTAACTTGTAAGGCATGTACTGAAGGCATCTGAATATTGCCCCCAACCTCACATATCATTTCAATGTCCATGTATTATATAATAATGATTTTAAGTCTGTGAGGGGCCAAATAAACTTTGTCTTTGTTCTCTGGCCTCAGGTTTTGACTTGACTGTGCCCTTGCTATTGGGTCATTCAATATGACCTAACGTCCTAAACTCTCTGTAAATTCACATGCTGGCCTTTGTTAGGGCTCTTCTTTGTCTGTAGGCCTTAGCATTTGCTTAGTACATGCCTTACAAGGTACTTATGCAGATATTAACATTGCATGTATTAGTGCTAATAGATGTATCCCTAAAATAAAGTGTTACCAGATTTGATTGTGCTATAAATACATATCGCTATTGCTACCTATATATAAGAAGAGAAATGGTTGTCGACTTTGATGCCTGACTGTCTCTATCGAGGTGGAGAAGGCCTGCGCCAGGGCAGGAATTTCATTAGGGCCATGGCCCTCGTGCCCTCCCACTTTGGCCTTGTGCCCTTGAAAAAAATATCTGCCACAATGCCACAGTGACACCTAATTGATTAAAATGCCTGAAATTGCATCTAAGAAGCACAAATTTTCTTGGGGGAGGACCCCCAAACCCACCACCCAAAAACATGTCCTCCTTTTTGCTGGCACGAACATGGTGACACTACTCTTCACACAGTCTTGTATTTTGCACTTCATTTGCTCTGAATTAATACCAGCCAGCCTGATGAATACTGGTTACATTTCAATTTCACTGCTATTTGAACTTATGGCCTTGGTGCCCTGGCTTTTGGCCTTTGGCCCTTCAAAAATTGACAACTCAAAAGGCCAAGTGGCCTTGCCCCTAAAATGACGAAATTCCAGACCTGGGCTGAACATACAAGTACCACCTGGTTACATCTGTGCAATAAACTGGACTGGATTGCTAATTCACATGCCCTCTAGAAGAAAGGCCAGAGCAGGCTCTACTTCCCGATGATGCTGTGATCCTTTTATCAGCACGGTTACACGATGTTTTTAATTCTGCAGTAATAGCTCGGAATGAAAAAGTTTGGAATTAAAGTCATTTTGCGACATGTATACATGGCATTTTCACTTAATTCTGAATGAACGTCTGGGGAAAACAAAGCATTTCAATTGGATAGCGGACACGTGCTGAGCAAGCCAAAATAAGGCATGGGGGTGTGTTCGCCAGACCTCCAGGACCTCTGGGACAGCTAGCCATCTTCATCCCCAAAATATGTATTTGTCTCAGTCAGGTTTACATCTTAGCATATGGCCCAAAGATGTGGATCACTTAAAATGCTAACGTTAGTTTACCCGATTAGCTTAGAAAAACGAGTGGTCAAAGGGTATTGTGGAGTAACTTTTTGTGCTTCATCGGTTCGTGGTGCATTTTTACATCAATATACGGTGGCCACAACATCTATAGTCTCTTAAAGGGACACTCCACCCTTTTGCATTAGGCTTTCCATTGATAGACACCCAGTCATACTTTTGAATAGTCTTTCAAAAATCTCTCAATTCCCCCTGAGATAGGAGAAATCCGCATTCATCTCTTAACACTTCCTCTGTCAATGATGTAAAAATGGTCATTTTGCATCATCGACATAGGAAGTGTAAGAGAGGTGGATTTCTGTTGAGACTACAAGCCTTTTCCCCACCTTTTCAACCCCGCCCATAGGGGGTTGGACCTAATGCTCTAACAGACCTATCACAGATCAGTGTCCCAGTGCTTTTGAAATCACAGTGTTGCCAGATTGGGCTGTTTCCCACCCAATTGGGCTGCTTGGGATGGCCGTCTGCGGGTAAAAATGGCATTTTACAGGAAAACTCGCCCAATCTTTCCCATCGACATCAATAGAATTGGGCGGGATTTAGTGCTTCCAGGCGGATTTTGAGTATTTTTTGGGCTGGAAATCATCAGCCTCATCTGGCAACCAGTAAGTCACTGGCATAGCTGGAAAGGAGAAGCTGGAGCACACTGCAGCTTAGTTTTCAAGACTTTATTTTGTGCACACACCCGACCAACGTTTCGGTGTTGCTACACCTTCTTCAGAGTCAAATGATAGCAAGAGAGAGAAACACATTTAAGGACTTGACATTCACAGGTGATCCCACTTGGTTTGGCTAAATTGGTCTCATCTCATTGCAGGTAATTGACCCCACCCCCCAACACCAGGACAAGATTGCAGATTGACAGTCGGTCGCGTTTCCGATATCTGCGGCCGCCATGTTACTCCAGATATAACCCGACTTCGCACAGCGAATTAACTGTAGGGCCTATTGCTGTCGCCTTATGTCGGGGAAATCTCCGTGCAATAGCCCTATATGAAGTTCATTAACTGACTGTATGAAAGTTAAATAAGGTAACTAGGCCTATATTATTGTCTACTGTCTGTTTCCTATTTTTTTTCCTGCACTGGTGGCAACGCATAGTGCAACCAAGTTTGTCCGCTAAATGCCTTTACAACGATACGGTTGTCACAACTTTAGCCTACAAACAGGGCAAAGAAACGTCTTTCTGAACGGGCGCTGTCTGTATTTTGAGCTCGTGTTGCTGGTTATCCCACGTCTGCATGAAAAAAAAGGTTGACAGAAGCGGTTTGCCTCCCTTAAAACGCAGCTGATAAACAGACTTCTGACCAACTTTGAGTAAAGTAAATCAAATTAATTGTTGGCTATTAGGCCTACGAATGCATGACAACCCAAAATACATTTAAAAAAAAATAAAAATGAAATAGCCTAGCCTACGCAGACAACAACGGAAGGATGTGTCTATCGTAACCTGCCGTCTCTGATACAATATTAAGTTAGTGGTACTGATGATTCCTTTATCGGAGTGAGGTAATGAAATGCGAAAATCCTTCCCCCCAAAAATATTGTTTTACAAGTAAAACTGTTGTTGGCAGCTGAGTTAGTCTGAGGTAAGATGGCAGCGCTGTTCCCTGATTTCTGCCTACAGTTTAGAATGCCAACTTCACTGTTTTCTCCACGGAGGCGGGCATTCGGCAAGTCGAAGCAATGGGTGCGAGCGAGGACGCTAGGTTAGAAAGTTAAGGGGCGGGGTTGTCCGGCCGAAGTCCGGACAGCTGGTCCCCCTATGTCTTCAGGGACTATAGCCAATGCTCAATAACTAAGGTGCTGTTTCCATGTAGCCTGCTATTTTTAAATGTGAATATTTTTTTCATCTGTTTAGGGGTAAACACAATATGGGGATAAAAATAAAAACTCCATTATGAAAAATGCATTTTACACCCCTAAATTACATATTTCAAAGCCTGCTTTTTGAAAGCTGCTTACGTGGAAACAGAGGGCCAAAACCAATTTTAACAGGAGTAAAAATATATGCTTAAAAAATATCCTGCTATGTGGAAAGAACTCCTTAGTCGCTTTGGACAAAAGTGTCAGCTATACGTTGTAGGGTATAATGTAATTGTGACAGAACCAAGAGTAACTCTAGTTAGACCAAACTACCCAATGCTCCCTTCAACCGCCCAATTCTTTCTCAATAGACCTGGAAACAACCAAGAATTACCATTATGCTCAGCAGGGACGGCAGTTTGAGAAATGAGGCCGAGGGAAGAGATTACAGTTGGTATGAATTGTTTTCTTTTATTCCACGTTCACTTCACATCTCGACATGTTAGTGCAGTCACAGGCTAACGTCATTCAGTAGGCCCACGAGGACAGTTCAGATGCCTAGCCCCTATAGCTGGCTCAATAGACTTACCAAGACGGGGTCAAAAGAAATAAATTTGTAACTAAAGGAAAGGAAAGAAAATGATTCCACACAGAGAGCAAAATGATCAAAGCAAGAAAGCAAAAAAAGCAGGACACCAGCAAAAAGGGCTTAGCCCTACAATCAAGTTGTCACAAAATATAAAATGCAATTATACCAAGAAACACAGCGTAATGTCTAGCCCTTTTGAGAATGTACCTTTAAGGATGTTGGGAGTTGTGGGATAGGATGATAAAGGAAGAGCTACGGGGCGGGAGTGGGATCAGTGTTTGGGCAATGCTATGTTTGTGAGCACGCCATGCACTTTATGCCTGTGAAGAAATAAACAATGCCGAACCTGCACGGCTAAAGAGAGAAGCTGACTCGAGTGTGGATATTACACACAGCATACATAAAATGCCCCAATAGCCAACTGCATACCACAGATATTTCAATTCAATTCATTCTTTATTCAAGACCCAGGGGGATCCATATCACATTAAAAAAGACAAAGCATCACAACACAGTACATATCTTAAAAACAAAAAACAAAAAAACAAACAAACCAAAAAACGGAACAACTGACAAAGAAAAGAAGGGGGAACAAAAACAAAAAAATATATTAAAAAAACACAGATATATCATAATTCTCAAGTCATTGTCCCACATACAAGCATGCTCGCCAGTGATTCCACATGTTTGAGAAGAGTCTCACAGAGCTACATTTAGGGCTGGCCAGGACAGCAACTAGGGTATTTTGTGACTCAGATGCCCTGCACATGAATTTATACATAAGATTTCGCAGCACAGCTGCACAAGTAGGTACCCCAGCATTGACAAACATTTCGCTTGCACTTGACCTCCTAGGAATTCTGAGCAGCAGCCTCATGCTGTCATTGTATGCCACCATGAGTTTCCTCATGCTGCCCTGTTTGTAGTGGCACCACAGGTGTGCTGTATACAATGGTGTACAGTATGCTTTAAAGAGTGAGATCTTGACCAACTCAGAGCACATACTAAATTTGCGGCACAACATGTTTAGTTTAGTAGGTGCATGTTATTGTAATTGGCTGCATTTATAGAGCTCCAGCTGATGGTAATTAACAGGGCTGTAGCTGAAACGGGACCACCAATTACTCAATTAACAGAGGAGCCAGGCAGACACAAGCAGATTGAGGTGCTGGTTACATGTGTGCAGATATTTTTAAACGCAGATATTTGTTTTCGCTCATGTGTAAATGCGACATCTGGATAAAAAATTCAATCTCCATTGGGACGGGTGTGTTTTAGACACCTAAATGGGATATTTTAAAATCCACATTTTTTTTAATGCACTTTCTAAAACAGTGTTTATGTGTAAACGCGAGGCCAAAACTAATGTGTTTTCAGAAATATCCACATACGTGCAAACAGCTCCTGAGACATTTCAACAGGACAGGTAACCTCTTTCTGTTACATAAGCCTGCATAATGTAATGTAATGTAATGTAATGTAATGTTTATTGCTTATTTGTCAGGGACCATGTACAAGACAGAATCTAGTACCAGAGTTAGCTAGAAGCTAGCCAGAGTAGTGTAATGCAATGTAATAACTGGACACCTTATTAAGATTTGTCCAGCAGATGGTGCAATTTCAGTTCTCCAACTCCGTCACTGTATGAGTCACTTTCACTATGGATGAGAGGCATAGGCGGCGCTACAACAAGACTCTTGGGGAAGCTTAAAAAAAAAAAAAAAAAAAAAAAGGGGGGGGGGGGGGGTGCAAACGTCATCGGAGAAACTGTGGTGGTAGGAGGGTCTGGGGGCACTGCATCAGTCGAAACGCGAGGCCCTATCGGCGACTTTTGATATATTATCTACATGACATTATATGATGTTGAAACAAAATGATGAACAAATAAAACGGAACATTTCCATGCGCAACTAGGCCTATGGGTCTTCATGCTCGTGCGCCAATGGAACTCTCAAACGCGACAGGCACACACACACACACTGGAGGCAGGAAAGGAAGACGGCTATTTGCCAGACCATGGACTATTATCTCCCAAAAATGTCTCGAGCAATCAAAGCATACACCCTACTGTCCACACCTTTGCTTCTATTGACATTTTCATGCGCTAGGTCACTCTACCTCAGACCGGTATCAAAACTCGCAATCAAACTCGCAAAACTAATGACGAGGCAAAATGCGCACACACGGGGGGAAGACAGGAGAGCAAATAAGCCAGCTGATTGACCATACCATGCCCAAAAATACGGTATCATATGGGGCTCTCATATCCAACAGGCTGTCTTCGGATGTCAGTTTTGCAGGCCAAATAATACAAATATGCTGTAATTTTGAATTTCTAGTTGAAGTAGCTTGTAATGTAGTTCGCCACATTTGCCAGATGGTTGTAACTAGCTTAATATTTCTACTGGATGTAGCGTGTCTAGTGGAGCTAAATGTTAGCTTACTAGGTTCTACAAATAAGTAGCTTGCGCAGCCAGACACTGTTCTCGCTGCCTCGCACTGTACTGTCCACTTCACACGCAGATGCCCAACAAACACAAGCGAACACAATGCACACATCACATTACATATGGTAACTAAACCACCCTGGCAGGCCACCATGAATTCAGGAAAGGTGTGCATTTTTGAAAGTGGTGTTCGCTTGGTGACAGGATAGCACAGGTGTTTTGCTTTGATGGCTAGTTAGACGGAAGACAAGTAGACAACTACATGGATAACAACATTGACAACAACATTGCCACCAAATAGTAAACTTAGCGCTTCGGCGAGCACATCAGGGGGAAAAAACAGATGTCCTACCTTATTCTGTCCTGTTAATTCCTGTTACTTGAAGATAGAGGCAAAATATCCATTTATATTCGCCAAATAGGCTATCCATTTAGATGTAGTGTGGTTGAATAACGAATGCAAAAGAGGAAAATGTCAACATTGTGACCTATGGCTGGTGGAAAAAAAACGAATGATCTATAAATGAAATGCAGTGGAATCCCAATTTATTCTAGAGGTCATTGCTTTATCAAGATATTAAACATTCCAGATTTCATATCATAAGCCACGAGCCCGCCTCACCTCCTGGCTCGGTTGAAGCCAGTAGAACTGACACCTGATTGGTTGACCGCAGCATGACATCGCCGCAACGAGGCTAGATCTACTAACAAGGTGGATAGGCACTTCAGCAGGAAACCCTCGGCTCGTTCTGTTTCCTTGTGTGTGCCTGCGACACTCCATCGCTGGATATTAAAAAAAACATGATTTTAAAATTTCATTTTTTTAATTTCTTATGACAACTTTGGGGAAGCTAAGCTTCCCCTAGCCTCTTAATAGCGCCGCCCATGATGAGAGGGAAAACAAAAGTGAACTATTGGCTTCTCATATACAGGTTTATTTGTATAAGACAGTCATACACAAAGGAGGATCAATTTGTTTGAAAATTAAAAGCAAAGCACAATGATAAAAAAAACAATAACTAAAGACCTAGAGGTCTAAAGACCTAAAGACGATAAAATGTTTAAAACAGCAGAAGTCTACCAACATTTAAACAAGTAGGCGTACATTTGTAGATATAGACCTATACATGGAAACATTCTGTAGTTGAGATGATTGTCTTTGTCCGGTTCCATCATTTTTAGGTCTGTGCAGTGAGAAATTTCACTTCTTTCTCTTGATCATGTAATGGCCGTTATTCTGCGTTCTGTTTCGGAAATACAACAGGTAATGTGTGTGTGTGTGTGTGTGTGTGTGTGTGTGTGTGTGTGTGTGTGTGTGTGTGTGTGTGTGTGTGTGTGTGTGTGCGCGCGCGCGCGCGCGCATGCGTGTGTGGTTTTAAGTGACAGATTAAGACTTGGTCATAATTAACTATTAATTTTGGTGACAGTATGGTTAACTTAGCCACAAATAAAAGGGTTAACCAGCACGACTAGGGTAATGAAACCAACTTCATACCAACTACACCACCCCACTTTGGGCCCCCTCAGGGAAAGAAATGTATTTACAAATACAGAAACACAGGTTTGTTAAAGACAGGCTTCAGAGGAGCAGTTTACATTCTGGGGCCCAGAATTGGGTCCCCATTACATTGTATGTATTGTGTTTGGTGCCCTTTCAGAAGTCTTTGGCCCGGGCCCAGCCATCAGTGGTCCTAGTATATAAAATATAATAGGCCTACATCGCTACTGGTGTATCTCACTCTTCTTCCTCTTTCCTCTTTGTTCTTCTTTTTTCCTCTTTCCTCTTCCCTCACTTATTTTCTGTTATTTGCAAAACAGAGTTAATACACAATCACAGACAGCACAGAGACGTCTGGTAGCACCATTGTTTCTCATGGTGGGATAATTAAAAATAAAATAAATAAAAAATAAAAAAGTACTTCCTTTTAGCAGATCATACATACGGCTATCACCGTCATGGCAATAATGATCAAAGCTGGAGTGGAAACAGAGCCCTTTGTTATCACAATGACCACTCCAGTCACCGTCACAGTCAAGCTAAAACTGTGGAAATGATAGATCGTATGTGAGTAGGTTTGACCCAGCAGCTTTAGTAGCCTATATAACAGCTTTATCGGCCAACTACAATACAAATACAAGGGATTATAACTCCTGTTGATGTTAACTTTCTACATATAAAACTTTTAATGTTTAGTGTACTAGGGCCTATACATATAGGCCTACCGTACATATATATCTGCACTTTTATCAACTACATTTTCATATTTTTTCATATACTGTATTTTATATACGTATATATAGCCTATATTTATGTAGGCTAGTTGTGCAATATGTAGCCTAATTCAATGCAATAAATACTTTAAGCAGTTAAAACATTGGATTTACAGTACAGGAACAATATGTACCACTGATTACTAGTATGACGTGTACCTGTAGACTAGGTTTTTGAGATTCAACATCTTGTAGCACAAAATTGAATTGACCATTTAATGTTACCATTTAGTGTAGGCTACGTCATGTAGGCTTTATGTCAGATGTGTATAGGCCTACATGTAGTAGTGCCTAACAATAGGCCTACATGTGTCATGCATAGTCGGTATCTTAGTCTGGTCAAAAGTACTATTAAATTCAGAAATAAAAACATGTTGATTCAAAACAACTAATATGAGAGTAATGAGTGTATACAATTCCAAGTTCAAAAAGGCAAATGGGCAAACTGCTCTTTTTATGTGAGAAAACGGTAAGAAATCATCTTGTACAAGCAGGGTCGCTGACAGCTTTCGCTGAGCCCAGGAAAAAGTCTTCTGAAAGGGCCGCCATTCAATACATACAATGTAATGGAAACCCAATTTTGGGCCCCCTATCTACCTGGGCCTGGGAAAAATGACACCCACCCCAGCCTGATGCTGCAGCTGAGAACAGTCCTCTTCATAAACAGCAGAGGGCACTGTGTTTCCACATTTAGAAGCAGGTGAGGTGTTCAGGAAGTTCTGACACAAAGCAGTTCACGTCCACAGCAGAGTTCGTGACTTTTCTTTATTCATCTATGGCAGGGGTCAGGAACCTTTTTGTTGGGGAGAGCCATAAAAGCCAAAATTAAAAAAAAAATAAATAAATAAATCGTGAAAGCCATACCATTTTAAAGAACACTGAATACAAGTGAAAGCATGTAGTTATTACTTTTATTGATAACAGTTAACAGGGTTAACACAGTTAACAGTAAGGGCTTGCCAACTGTCAACTTCATTATGGCAGGGGGTATGGGGGTCCTCCCCCGAAAATGTTGTATTTCTTAGATGTAATTTCCTGCATTTTAACACATTTTAACGTCCCGTTTCAGATCAATACAGAACCCATACTTTTATTTATTAATACGGGATGATTTAAAGGAATGGTTGGCAACCCTAGGTAAGTAAGAGCCATATTCAGTTCCCAAAAGAGGCACGGCTTTCGAGCCATAGGTTCCTGACCACTGATCTATGGATCAGACATCTGCTTGGGATTTGATTCAAAACAAATTCAAAACCAATCTCTGCGTTGTGATTGGTTTGCCAGATTCAGGGCACAGTGTTCAAAATGTTAGGAATTGTTTTGGTTTGAGCATAGATCTTACTTTTCAGTAAACTTAAAAGTGAATATTTACAAACTTATGACGCTAAAATAATTGTACAGAACATGCCTTACTGACGGGTAGGGTTAGAAATTGTTTAGGTTTAGTCATAGTTTTAACGTATGTGGTCAGACTAACGGGCTGTCGGACAAATGGGCCGTCGGACCAATGGAACGTAACCGTCCGTCATACTCTGAAGTAGACTAGCGCTGTGTGTTAAGCTACTTGAGGCTGCTGAGGTGATGTCTGGACTACATGGATCTACTCCAGCTGTACTTCAACTCCACCCCCTCAGGTGTTTCCAGACATGGATAGGAGCCCCTCACCATATAGGTAGAAAATAACACTATAGGTAGAGAGGACACAGCAATTAGGAGCCCCTTTACTTTCAAAGTCACCACTACTTCAGAGTCCAGCTTACTCCAAGCAGTAGTTTACTCCACGTGCTAGCTGTTGAGAGTTAGCAACTATTTATCTACTCAGCAAAGTTCAACCGTATCTCACTCATTTCGTAAAGTCTTCACGAAAATAATATATTAATTTTCGTGGTGCATTCACGTTATTGCCTGCCTTTCGTAAAGTCTTCACGAAAATAATAGATTAATTTTCACGCTGCCTATTCACTTGAATTGCCCGACTGTTGCCTAGCGACCCACTAGTTTGATGCCCTTTCGGTAGCCTACTGTCACATGGTAATCAAACATTTCAAACAAGCAATTTAGGGTTAGGTCTAGGGTCAAGGTTAGGGTTAATATTAGGGTTAAGGTTAGGGTTAGGGTTAGGGTTAAGGTTAGGGTTAGGTTTAGGTTTAGGTTTAGGGGACATAAGGCGTAAGTACCGAAAGGGCGTCGAATTAGTGAGTCCTGAGTGTATCAGCAGTGTTCTGTCAGCACCCCCTCCCCGCCCCTGCAGACGTTTGGATAACCATAGCAGCAGTGGGGCAATTCAAGTGAATAGGCAGCGTGAAAATTAATCTATTATTTTCGTGAAGACTTTACGAAAGGCGGGCAATAACGTGAATGCACCACGAAAATTAATATATTATTTTCGTGAAGACTTTACGAAAGGCGTGAGATAGGGCTCCAAAGTTGCTAGCAGGTTAGCAACCTCCTCGTTGAGAAATGCAGCCCTGGACTTGTCAGTACTTGAGAATAATATTTTTTTTTCTTCAGCCTTTTCTAAGATCCTGGTCATTATAATGGGGGCAGTTGTATGTTTATGTTTCAAAAAACAACTTGATTTATTCCCAATACCATCCAAAAGGCTATACAACATCAGCAGACAACTAGCAAACAGCGATACCTTTTGAGATGATATTTGGAGTAGGCCTATGTTAGTCAGAAGGTTTTTAATGTAAACAAAGTCTGCCCCCATTAGAATAGCTCAGATCTTAGAAAGGCTGAGTTGAAAAATGCAGCTTCACCGGGTACCGACAAGTTAAGGGTAACGTGAGCAATAGGCCTACAACAGCATATTGAAATTGGTAAAAGTTATCCTTTAACTATTTCTATGATGTTTCTATGATGTATTAACCTGGCTCTCCATCATCTTTGTGAGGCAGAACCAATTCATCTGGCAACTGTCAGGTTAATTATACAAATCCCCATACAGTACAACTATCGCTATGATGACAAGGCATTGACCCTTGCCTACAAAACCATCACAGGAACGGCCCCAGCTTATCTGAAGGACCTACTAACGCCTTATGTGACTGGAAGAGAACTGCGCTCATCCAGCACAAGCCGCCTGGCTCTGCCATCCAGTCGCTCTAGGTACTCCCAGTCAAGATTGTTCTCCGTTGTGGTACCCAAGTGGTGGAACAGTCTCCCAGAGGCAGCAAGACTAAGCACATCTCTTGCAGCCTTCAAGAAACAACTAAAGACATTCCTCTTTCGAGAGAATCTACTAGACTAATGCTTGAACTGGCCTTGCCCCAGGGCAGACTCCTGACATGATGTTTAGTTTAGTTTAGTTTAGTTTAGTTTAGTTTAGTTTAGTTTGTGTGTGTGTGTGTGTGTGTGTGTGTGTGTGTGTGTGTGTGTGTGTGTGTGTGTGTGTGTGTGTGTGTGTGTGTGTGTGTGTGTGTGTGTGTGTGTGTGTGTGTGTGTGTGTGTGTTTGTGTGTGTGTGTACTCGTTATTTACTCTCTATGATAAAAAAAAAAAAAAAAACAAACAAACAAACAAACAAAAAAAAACTAACCCTCTTTGCAACTGCACTTGTTGTTCTGTATATCTCCTGTGCACTTTATTTGCTTGTGATTTTGGCTTGATTATGTCCTCTTTTGAAAGTCGCTTTGGTTATAAAGCGTCTGCCAAATGCAATGTAATAATGACAACAATAACCTTCAAATCTGCTGCAGACATAGAGGTAGTTAGAGCGAGCTTGATTACAGTTCCAGTTGTTAGTGTAAACTTGCGAACGTGATAGGATCATGTGACTGGCAATTATGCATCAGAATCAAAAATATATTTTGTGGATTCAGTAAATTTTACAGTACAATGCCATTAAAGAAATCAAAGAGTAGATTCATATTGCACAATAGGCGTTCAATACACACAGCAAGACAGCATAATGAGATTAGCCATTAATTTACAAAGCGGAAGCAAATCATTCCATTCCAATCATTTTAAAATGCTCTGTAGGCCACAGTCTATAGCAAACCCCTCATAAACAGGACAATATCAATACAATGCAATTAGCCCTTTTAAGGTGTTGTGTTACATTTTTTTTTTTCAGATTCATGTTCCTCACTAAAAATGAGCCAAAGCCAGTGAATCTCAGCGTGAAAGAATGATAACTGATACTATATTTCTCAAGCTCAAAATTGGTCAAAATGACCCGAACACCTTACAAGGGTTAACAACACAACACAACAATATAAATTACAAATAGTGAACAGAAGATGTGTACAGTAGGCCTATACTGATGGTGTATATGCAGCAGAAGTTGTTTTTTATGAAGTTATTCTATAGTATTTGATTGTACCTATAACCAGGACTCTAAATTCACCTTTTCATCAAAGCAAAATGGCTGGTAGATGTCCAAACATGCACTCACTAATGGATCAAAGGGGCTAGTAAGTTGGTCTTTTCTACCAGCCAAACTGAATTTCACTTCTTCTGACTGACATGGCTGGTCTGAATTTGAGGCCTGTCTATAACTAGTATAATACATCTACTATGCTGAGATGGCAGTGAAGTGGTGGAGAGGAAAGATGAAAATGAAAGTCCTGTTTTTTTGTGTTTATTATGATACATGTGATATAGATGAACAAACACTTTTCCCTTTTTCTCTGCAGAAGTATGTAAAACAGTTTCGTGAAAGTAATTGTTATGAATTTCATGCACTTGGATTTCAAGCACTCAATCTCCAAAAAATAAGGAAAGAAAAAAACATTTAACAGTAACCGTTGTCTCTGGTCAAGACATGGCTACGTCCTCAGCCATACTTATATTACTGAATCGGTCCCAAATACGTTTTGCAGTCAAATACATTATGTCTGTGACTGGTAATTCAAAATGGAAGAGACCCTTTTTAGATGCGTCCCACGCATCTCTATAAGAGGCTTTGGTGTCCGTCCGTCCGTCCGTCCCTCCGTCCGTCCGTCCGCCCTCCCGTGATGTGTTTCCCTCCCGTGATGCGTTTCTGAATTGTGATTCCCTCCTGTGATTCCCTCTTGTGTCCACAAGGTGGCAGTCGCTCAGTTTTGGCCTGGAGCTCATGCGTGCAAACCAACCGTGCTCTTTGCCAGTGAGAAAAACATGGCGGCACTTCCTGTTGATTTTCACATGAAAGTTTTGCTTAATTTAAAGTCCCTAAGCGACTATAAATGTTGTGGCTTCCATATATTGATGTAAAAGTGCCCCACGAAGTAATGAAGCACAACAAAGTTACTCCACATTACCATTTGACCACTCGTTTTTCTATGCTAACAGGGTAGCTAATGTAGCATTGTAAATGATCCAGGGAGAAAGGGGGAAATGTTGTGATTTCAGTCCGCCTGAGGCAACGATTTTCGTGGGGAAGATGACCTGCATCTCGGTGGCATTGAACCACGCCCCCGTGCCTTATTTGGCTCGCTCAGCACGTGCGTCTTCAGTCCAATCGCAATGCTTTATTTTCCCCAGACGTTTAATCGCATTTAAGTGAAAGTGCCATGTATACATCGCAAAATAACTCTTAATCCGATCTATTTAAATCGCATTTATTAAATCGGACTTAAAAACATCATGTACACGTAGCCAATGTCTCATTGATTAGTTTATGGAACTTACGGTTTGTCTGTTACGGTCCACGAAGACAATATCCACGTGAAAACGCAAACGCCTGCAAACCACTGTTTTGACAGAAATACAGTTCACCTGTCGCCTACTCTGTTTTCTTCCCAAAGCGGCATTTAAAAGTATTCCATGAAATCCAACATCAACGTCACTTCAAATAGGTGACAGCATCATGCTCACACATGAAATAACACTTCAGTGAGGGGGGGACATCACTGCTCTCATATTAAAGTGAAAAGAGAATTTCACATTTTAGTTTATTTAATGTAGGCCTATGCAAAATTGCAAATAGCCTATTCATTGAAATCTGTCCAGAAAGGGTTGTAATGTTTGCCTGTTTTTTATGTTTGTAATTAAAAAAAAAAAAAAAAAAAAGAGATTAAAAAAAAAAAAATAGCCTAACAAAAATAGAGATTTTATGTTAAAAAAAATGTGATATGGGATGGACCGATGGCCCCCCTAAGCTAAATTCGCCTTAGGTCCCCACATTGCTAAATGTAGTGTAAGGGATTATTTTGAAAAGACAGTAACATGTAATCAGCAATGCATTACAGTTTTTCAGTAAATTGCCCAACACTGTTGAAATCCTATGGTACTTTTTCAAATCCAGGCTTATACAGTACATGGTAGGCTTATTGATAAATTGCCTTGACAGGTTATGAGGAGGCCAAGGGGGCGTTTGGGCAAAAAAGGTTCAGAACGGGCATAGACGGACGCATCTGTTGTCCGCCTGTCGGACTTGTTTCTTATTGAGTGGATTTTCTGTATGCCCTATGGCCAATCCAGGCCTGGTTAAGAGGTACAACCCTGCTCTTGAAGCAACTGGTAGCTTATTTCACCATTGAGGAAGAATGACAGACAATTGTTTGGACCGGGATTGACTTGTGTGAGTAGAGGGCAAAGCTAATTTGTTGCAAGGCTAAACGGTTTAAGTAGCCTACATGTTTATAGCCATCATTCCAATCAATGGCACTTCTACGGGCAATGGAGGTCAAATGCTGGAATATTTACCATGCAGGCATCATGTTATACCATGATACTTCAGCAATGGGTATATTTGTATCAAAAATCTAGTGCATTTATCTTGGAAAAGGACTTGTAAGCTACACGAACAGAAGACAAAAAAAACAGTATGTTTGCATGTTTAAATGTCCTTTGAAATAAAAAGATTTAACAAAAAAATCTACTGCATGGATCCCGAAAGATGTCAAGATGGAGACTCTTTTGCTTTAGATTGCTGTTCAGACTATGGAAAAAAAACTTTATTTCATGGCTGAAACCATATTGGGCTTGATATTTATATGTGTATCCCCGAGTATAACCTTAAACTGAATGAGAAACAACTCCTGAATGTCCTTCTTATCAGCAGTGTCTTCTTTTTGCATTGTGCTTAGCAACATGATGGCTTGTCTTACTGAAGGAATAGGACACTGTCTGCAGTTGAGAGCATCGTCTTCATTGTGTTATGCAGGGTGACTGTTGTCTGCGTTGTATGATTGTTGTATGGCTGTATGTCGTGATCTGTAATGTGGGAACAAAACAGTCTATATCCTGGTTTGACAGTAGATATTGAGCAGCAGTAGTATCACTACCAGGTTCTTTACCAAGTAGATAATACCACATACATGTACATACAGTAGCCTATTGTATACATTAACCAGTATTTGAAAGGTTTCTTTGAGGTAAAGGTAAACTTCATTCCACTACAGATTACAGAATACCAAAAAGCTGATGGTTTAATGTTGCTATTACAGACAGTAATACCACATAACACATACCCTCATCCTTTGCAACTCCAGCTGTCTTTGCGCCAAACTCAGTCTCCTCTTTTCCACATTCTGCTCGTTAATTTGTCTGTTATTGTCTATGATATGAGTGCAAAACAAAACAGATTGTTACAATCAAACAATCTTGATGCAGTGTACTCTTCAGCAACATTATGCCTGAGGTGTTTGAGCAGATTTTTAAAGGACAGAAACATACCTGAGTCTGTGACGATCACCCAAGCCCATACAACTATTGCTGTTATCAGAGCAAGAACCAGCATACCCTCTGTAGTGGCCTCAAAGGCACCAAATAACCTGCCAAAGAGATGGATGCAATATGTGTTAAACCCTGCTGAAACCTTGCACTGCATGTAGTCATAACAAGTCAGCTTTGTTGACCACAAGTAGGCCTACACAAGGTATTTGACTCCAGCAGACAACATCAAATGTTTAGTAAATCTAACCATCTAATCTTATTATCCACGGTTACAAAGACAGTGCACACAATTATGACAGCTTATGAAGTCATTTATTGTTGCCAACACTTTTGCTATAGTGCTAAATCATTAACCAGAAATGCTGTGGGAGCACAACAAACGTTGTAATGGCTGGGCTACCAAGGTGGATATAGTGCACTATAATACATTGTATACATGACAATAAATACATTTTACAATCAAAGCAGTGGACAACTGCCACCTAATTGTGGCAATAGCCTACCCTACGTACTAGTGTACTGTATTAGGCACATGATGTACCATTGGGATAGATTATCACTATGGTATCACCATGTAGGCCTACTGTGCATGTACAGTATGCTGTGTGCAACAAATACAGTATATCAGCCATATAGCTGGCCACTAAATGACAAATAAATTAATAAGATAAAATATAAATAATAAAGTACAGGTAAAAGTCAATGAACAAAGACGCTAGGATCCTCTGTAGGCTACATACTTACGTGTCCACTCTGATATCCGGCATCTTAGTCGAAGTTATTCCAGTTTAATTTTAGGGCAAAGTTAGACGTTTGCCTGATCCAAGTCAAGACTGTGAACTTCCTGATCCAGGCAAAGACTATGTGAGCTAAGTGTTGCTATGTCTAGCATACAGTATACTGGTCTGTTGTGCTGCTATGAGTCATAACATTATGTTATCGGTAATAAAATTGTGTTATCAGTCAGAGTTTGACCGCAAATGTAGCACTTTATTACCATGTCACATCTAGTATATAATATGTTGTGCTGGCCAAAAGTATTGGCACCCCAGACATTCCGTCAGATAATGTCCAATATCTCCCTGAAAGTTATTGCATCACAAATGCTTTGATATTAAAATGTTAATTTCATTTGTCTTCAATGGAAAACCACAAAAAATGGTCAAAAAGCCAAATTGGATACAATTCTACAACGAACATAAAAAAGGGGTTGGACAAAAAGATTGGCACCCTTTCAAAAATCATGTGATGCTTCTCTAATTTGTGTAATTAACAGCACCTGTTACCAGTGTTGGGGTAACGCCTTACTAAGGAACGCAATTACGTAATTGAATTACTTTTGGCAGTAACGTAGGAACGTAACGCATTAGGCCTATCTGCAAATTACAGTAATGCCGTTACAGTCATTAAAATAGAAGCCACCCCAAAAAATGTTAAAGGACTTCAAACGTCAAGTAACCAATACTTTCTAGTCCAAATATTTTTGAAATTGCACCTCGAAATGAAACGAAATTCAATCGGTATACAGATAAATATATTTTATTAGTATGGGCGATGTCAGATTCTAAATCCATGGCACATTTTTTCACAATGAAATAACATGACATGACTTTTTGTGTTGTGAACGCTCTCACAGCTGTATCATGACTTTGTGTGCGTGCCGCTTTATTTTCCCCGCTTTGGCACCACAGGATTAAGAGATATTGACATGTTTGTGGTCAAATTTGTATCACAAGTTCAGCTAATGGGGTTGAGTAACACTCTGAAGTAGACTAGCGCTGTGTGTTACTTGGGGCTGCTGAGGTGATGTCTGGACTACATGGATCTACTTCAGCTGTACTTCAACTCCACCCCCTCAGCTGTTTCCAGACATGGATAGGAGCCCCTTTACTTTCAAAGTCACCACTACTTCAGAGTCCAGCTTACTCCAAGCAGTAGTTTACTCCACGTGCTAGCTGTCGAGGGGTCAGCTCTATGTTCCCACAGCCCATTGGTCCCACAGCCCATTGGTCCCACAGCTTATTCCTGCTGCTCCATGTTCCCACATTTGTAAAGAAATTATTCAATTATAGGCCCTATGTTCCACAATTTCATGTTCCCACATTTCCGAGTAAACTAAGAGAACATGCCTTTCTCCCCGCCATGGAACATAGGGCCTGAATTTGAATAAATTCTTTGACGTGTGGGAACATGGGCCAGCATGTATAAGCTGTGGGACCAATGGGCCTAAAAAATAATGATAAAAGTCTTGGTGATGTGGGACCAATGGGCTGTGGGACCAATCGGTCGTGGGAACATAGACACACTCCCGAGTAACGAGATACACGAGTTAGCAACTATTTTAGTATCTACTCAGAAAAGCTGCTAGCAGGTTAGCAATTTCCTCGTTGAGAAATGCAGCCCTGGGCTTGTCAGTACCTGAGAATAATGTATTTTTTTCTTCAGCCTTTTCCGAGATCCCGGTCATTATAAGGGGGGCAGTTGTATGTTTACATTTCAAAAAACATCTTGATTTATTCCCAATACCATCTAAAAGGTTATACAACATCAGCAGACAGCTAGAGTGATACCTTTTGGGATACTATTTGGTGTAGGCATATGTTAAGAAGGTTTTTAATGTAAACAAAGTCTGCCCCCATTAGAATAGCTCAAATCTCGGACAGGGTTGAGTCGAAAAATGCAGCATCATTGGGTACCGACAAGTTAAGGGTAACGTGAGCAATAGGCCTACAACAGCATATTGAAATTGGTAAAAGTTATCCTTTAACTATTTCTATGATGTAACCTGGCTCTCTCCAGATCCTTGTATATTTCTGTGATATCCTACGGTGGCTGTAGCAATCATCACACTGGAAAGGTTGTCTCTTTGGCTTCGTGCCGTTTAATGTTTCACTCACACATAACAACAATCTAACATGTCTCGACCCCGTGGCTTGATCTGTCTTCTTCTTCTCTGTACTAACTTATATATGTCCCCATAAGTACTGCATTAGTATAGGTAGGTAGCTCCCCCTAGAGGCGATAACCATAAATGTTAATATATGTAACAAAAAAAAAGGGGTTCCACGCGCTTCTGTTTTTACATCTGGTGCATCAACGGGAGGGAGGCAGGTAATCTTGAATGAAGAGAAGACACCGGAGCAACTCAGATGGGATGCTTTTTCTTTTTAATTCAAGTGCACAACATAGGGACTAACGTTTCGATGGCAAGCCATCTTCATCAGAGTCCATGAGTACTGAAGAGAGAGGAACCTAGTTATCTGGTATCCCCTGATTTGACAGTTGAAGGCCTATGCGGTGTGGCAATAGGCGATTGGTCCTTCTCATCGGTTGCTCATTGAGTCCACACCCAGGAAAAACTATTTACAAAGAAAACACCATTACACAAGTGAAAGTGCATATACATAAAGAATATAAAATACAAGAAAATATATGTACATGGAATGCCATTTTGGAAGGCTAGGTGGATATTTATTAGTCATAGAAGCCTGTGTAAAAAGGGCCTATACATGATCCCAACATCATAGTATGATAAACTTCCTCAGACTTTTACAAAAAGCAGGATAGACTCAGCTCCTCATTGAGGCCAGAGGGTTCAAGCGAATTTATATGCACTTTCACTTGTGTAATGGTGTTTTCTTTGTAAATAGTTTTTCCTGGGTGTGGACTCAATGAGCAACCGATGAGAAGGACCAATCGCCTATTGCCACACCGCATAGGCCTTCAACTGTCAAATCAGGGGATACCAGATAACTAGGTTCCTCTCTCTTCAGTACTCATGGACTCTGATGAAGATGGCTTGCCATCGAAACGTTAGTCCCTATGTTGTGCACTTGAATTAAAAAGAAAAAGCATCCCATCTGAGTTGCTCCGGTGTTAATATATGTAGTCTGACTACCACATCTTCCATCATCTTTGTGAGGTAGAACCCATTCATCTGGCCACTGTCAGGTTAATTATATACAAATCCCCATACAGTACAACTATCTCAATAATGACAACAATAACCTTCAAATCTGCTGCAGACATAGAGGTAGTTAGAGCGAGCTTGATTACAGTTCCAGTTGTTAGTGCAACCCTGTGAAAGTGATAGATCATGTGACTGGCAGATCAAAATCAAAATACATTTTATTTATTTATTCAAATTTACAGTACAATATAAGTAAAGAAATCAGTGTAGATTCATATTGCACAAAATGCATGGCTTTCAATACACACAGCACAATGAGATTGGCCTCTAATTTACAAAGCGGAAGCAAACCATTCCAATTATGTTTTAAAATACTCTGTATGGCCACAGTCTACAGTAAACGTCACATGAACAGAACAATAGACACACAATGCAATTAACACAGCAGTGTAAAATACACATTTTACAAATAGTTAACAGAAGATGTGTAGGCCTACAGTACTTCAAACTGATGGTATGTCTGCAACAGAAGTTTTTTTTTATTCTACAGGATTGTACCTATAACCAGGACTCATTAAATTAACCTTTTTTCATCACCAACCAAACATGGCTGGTAGATGTCAATCTTATTAGCAAAACTCACTAATGGATCAAAGTGGCTAGTAAGCTGGCCTTTTTTACCACCCAAACGGGATTTACACCAGCATTTGGCTGGCTGGTCTTAATTTATAGGCCTGTTATGATACATGCATAGATGAACAAACACTTTTCCCCTTTCCCTCTTGTATGTAAAAAAGTTTAAGCAATTGGTTAGAGATTTCAAGCGCCTACTTCAAAGAAAAGAAAAGAAAAACAATGAAAAAAAACTGTTGTTTCTGGACGATGTGGTGAAGACATGGCTAGGTCCGCAGCCATAGAGGTGAGGATGCCATCACAATTCACCTTTACCTTGAATTAAGGTGAAATTAGAGTATGTTTTGGCCATTTATTGTCAAAAAATATAGGCATTCACAATTTCGATCTTTTCATGCGAATATTTCGTAACATTATTACGTAAAGGGACACTCTGCAGAAAATGGTCAAAAAAGGCAACTATGCTGCTCATTGAAACTGGGCTGCCTATTGCCAAATAGGATCTTTTCATGAAAGTTTACAAAATGATCAACTATTATTTTCTAGTATGGCCCATGTACAGTCATTTTTGCAGATAAAATGGCTATTTCTGGAAATTCAAAATGGCAGACCATGGAGAAGACCCCCCTTTTCAGTATGAAAAGTGCATTTTTTTTCAGTCATAATGAATACTTAGAATTTGATGGTGGTGGTAAGTATTCATTAAAAAGTGAATGAAAACATTAGTAAATGGGTAGCATGAATTCTGGAAATAAACAACTAAAAATCCCACACAGTCTCCCTTTAATTAACACATTATATTTAATGGTCTGACCCAAATAGATTTTGCAGTCAACTATGTCTATGACTAGGGTAATTCAAAATGGCGGAAATGGACAAGATCCACCTACTTTGTATGAAAAGAGTGAATTTCCAAAAGTCATGCATACTTTGAAATTGATGTTGGCATGGTATTCATGAAAATTGTGAATGGGCTGCATTAATTACGTAAATAAACTACCAAAAATGTGCATAGGCCTACTCTACCTTTAAAGTGTAAGGCCTAAAATAAAATACATGACAGGCATACGGGATAAATTAACACACACACACACACACACACACACACACACACACACACACACACACACACACACACACACACACACACACACACACACACACACACACACACACACACACACACACACACACACACACACACACAAACACACAAACACAAACACACACACTTAAATCTTCTTTTAACTTCTTATGTCTTATCATCCACACAAAATCTGCAGCCACATTGTAACAGTGTAAAAACCCTGAATCGCATGAAAAATCTATATCTGGAGAAACAAAAAATTCTTACCAACAGTGTCTAATTGTGTAAGAACAGTTGAGATCATGGTATGGTGCATTCATACTTGTGTGTGTGTCTAATATGCTGGATCTGTAATTTGGGAACAAAACACAGTCTCATATATTCTGGTTTGACAGTGCATTGTGAGCAGTTTGACTAGTTCATTAGGTTTCATAAATTAACCAAGTACAGTAATACCACATGCATACTCTACAGCAATGTACAATAATACTGCTGTTAGCCAGTATTTGAAAGGCTGATTTGTGGTAAAGGTAAAATTGATTCCACACTACAGATTACCGAATACAAACAGCTGGTGATTTAAGGCTGCAATTCTAGGTACTATTACCAGACACAGTAGAGATATACTTAAAGAATCTCTGCTATTACCACATACCGGGAGTGGCTTCCTCCTCTCCATCTCCAGCCTTCTTTGTTCCATCAAGTTTTCCAACCTGAGCTTGCGCTCTTCCAGATGAAGCATTTTTTCCTGTATTCGTCTGTTATTGTCTGCCATTTGTATGCAAAACAAAACAGATCCGTACAATCAAACAGTCTTGCAGCATTTTCTTCAGCAACATGTTGCCTGGGGTTTGAGTAGAGAAACATAGGCCTACCTGATACCCTTATGAAGGCAAAATTCCATACAAGTATCACTGTCGTGAGAGCAACAACCACCAAAGCTGGCATAGCCATAGATAATTCGACAGAAACCGGGGTGCCCCAAAAGAATGTAGACCTGTGGAAGAGATGGATACAATATGTGTTTGACTCTGCTGAAGCCTGTACTGCATGTATCAATAATAATCATATATCAATAATAATCAACCAGCTTTAAGACACAAGTTTACACAAGGAATTTGTCTCACATTCAGAGGTGGAACGTAACTAAGTATTTGTACTTCGTTACTGTACTTAAGTATTTTTTTCTGGAATTTGTACTTACTTGAGTAAAAATAAAAATGCAGACTTTTACTTTTACTCAATACATTTTTTTGACAATTACTTGTACTTTCTACTCCTTACATTTCTAGAAGAACACTTCATAACTAGTTACCTTTATCCTAGCTTTTCCTGTTGTGTTTCGTGGATATTTGAGTAGCCTCAGCTGCAGGCAGGGAGGCGGGACCAAGCCCCTCTTTCAAACTGACACCCAGACAGAAAAGATACTTTAAAAAACATTAACAGGACTCCATAGTCATGTTCAAATAGAACCGAAAACCGTTGCAGAAACTTTTTCCTATTGGATCAAGTAGGCAGACATACTTGTACTTTTGTACTCAGAAAGTACATTTAAAAGTTAGCACTTATGACTTTTACTTAAGTACATTTTTGGTGTACAACTTTTACTTTCAATTGAGTATTTTTTTCGCAGGGTACTTCTACTTTTACTTAAGTACACAACCTCTGTACTTCTTCCACCTCTGCTCACATTCAACATCAAATGTTTAAATCTATCCATCTTATTATCTACAGTTACCAGGGCTATACCATGCCATGCTTAAACTATTTTGGTAGCTGCTGTTGCAAAAGAAAAAAGAGGACAGCACTCCTAGTTACTTTACTCTGTATTGCCCGTCAGACGTTTCGGTCTTAACCTTAACCTTCCTCTGTATCATTTCTTACAGAGTTAGCACCCATTTACTCTTTACTTTTGTTGAGTTGAGCGTCTCACATAAAGTTTATTAGAAGTAGCCTAACTAGCGCTAAATCATTCAGAAGGCCTATAGGCAACCTAACTGGAACTAACAGACCTTGTGGGAGCACAACAAGTATTGTAATGTAAGGTAAAGGTGCTAATGCAAGTTGCAGCAAATACTTAAACAATTAAAGTGGCTGAAGTGTCAAAAGTAAAAGTGAAAGTAAAAAAAAGAAACACAGTTTCTTTCCAACACAAGTAACTTATCTGAGTAACTAGTAGACCTGTGTATCTGCCTTACGATCAGATGAAACTGCACTGGTTGGATTAGGTTTGTGGTGGGTCGTTGTTGGGGGTTTTTAAAGGAAGAGCACAGTCTATCTATCTCATTAGGTACAATGGAGTAAATTCTGTAACGGCTACATACTATAATGCCATGTGCTAGTGTTGTAATTAAAAAAGTACTTTTCTTCTGCTTTTGACACCTCTGTAAATGGGTGGAAAAGTAAATGTACTGTGTAAACACCTAATGTAGGTGATGCGTAATGTAGGCTTACTGAATTTGGCACATGATGTCATTTGTATAGATTACCAGTATACCATATATCACCATATACGCTACATGTACATGCTATGTATTGTGTAACAAATATATCCACAAATACCCACATAGCAGGCCACAAATTGACAAAAAAAAAACCCAGAATGGACCATTCCAAGTTCAAATTCATGTAATTGAACTCAGTCTTACCCAGCTGGTCCCATAGACTTACCAAATGAACAAAGACTCTCATAGGATCCTCTGAATACTTACCCTTTAAAATCCATCTGGTAGTTATTATTGCAGTTTGTTTTTGAGGCAAAGTTACGCAGAAGTTTGCCTGATCCAATTAAAGGCTATGTGAGCTTCCTATAGCCTGTATGGCAAGACTTGTTGTCTCCCGCATGTAAGCTACCGTATACAGTCTGTGTGGTTGTGCTGATTATGAGTCATAAAATATGTAATCAGTCAGACTTTGACACCAAATGTATCACTGCTTATGAACATGACACACCTACAGCCGCGGCAAAAATTGACAATAAATGATCTAAATTACAATATTTACTTTCAAAATTCGGACGAAATGTTGTCGGTAGTTTATAGAATGAAATAACAATGTTTTTTTTTAACTCAAACACATACCTATCTATAGCAAAATCTGAAAATTTCGAAGTTGTCTCTCAATTTTTGCACATTTAAAGGACCAGTTCAGTCAATTTCAATATGCTGTTGTATTGCTCACGCTACCCTTGACTTGTCAGTACCCCGTGATGCCACATTTTTCGGCTAAGCCCTTTCCGAGATATGAGCTATTCTAACGGGGCAGCGTTTGTTTACATTTAAAAAAAAATTAACATAGGCCTACTCCAAATATTTTCCCAAAAGGTACCGCTGTTTGCTAGTTGTCTGCTGATGTTGTATAACCTTTCGGATGTTTTTGGGAATAAATAAAAATGTTTTTTTTTTAAATGTAAACAAAACAACTGCCCCTATTACAATGACCAGGATCTCGGAAACCGGCTGAAGAAGAAGAAAAAACATCTCAGGTACTGACAAGTCCAGGGTAGTGTGAGCATTACAACTGCATGTTGAAATTGACTGAACTGGTCCTTTAAGGTCAGTGGTATCTTGCTGTGCCTCCAATGCCAAACTGGAGTTTTGACCAGTAGGTTGCGGGTTCGGGCCCAGAGTGGCAGGCTACGCATATTAACCTGGGTTAGCCTACAATAACATAAAACTACTAAATATATAACCAGGACAATACAAACGCAACAATACATAGGCTACCTCAATTTCAACAGCGACATCTAAGTACAATAAAAGACAAATAGGCCTACTGCAGGAAGCACAAACTGCTTTGGCCTAAAAGCGTTACGGTAATAACTTGTTTCAATTTATAACAGAAATGTGCAGAGATAGCAGTGGAGCAGTGGAGAGGTGTTGTAAACGTGAAAGCGCAGTACACACATGCTGAAAACGCATTATGGCGTAATATACAGAGTTAAAATACAGTGTTGATTTAACATGCAGACAGAGAGTCAACACCACACCACATTTTTATTTAGCACCAAAGGAATGCCAGATGCAGCACAGTGCCTCTGTACCTTTTTTCTTGATTATCACCTGCCCTCTTCCCTTGAAGCACCTGTGACACAGTTTTGAGGGCACCCGCGCTCTCCTCTCCCACTTCTTTTATATCACATGGTTTGCAATTGGATTTATGCCTCAGCCAGGTTGGGAATCCAACCGACAAACCTTCGGCTGACGCTCTAACCGCTGACTGCCCTGTAAAGCAACAATGACACATCGTTGATGTCATAGTGTGTCCTTCAGGTTTAGAAACAAGGCCAGCTTGACATACCAATGACCGAATGACAAATTATGACACAAATCAACAGCCTACAAGACCAAATCCTTAATTGCTTAATTAATGTGTATGTGTTTGTTTGTGTGTGTGTGTGTGTGTGTGTGTGTGTGTGTGTGTGTGTGTGTGTGTGTGTGTGTGTGTGTGTGTGTGTGTGTGTGTGCGTGCGTGTGCATGCGTGTGTGTGTGTGTGTGTGTGTGTGTGTGTGTGTGTGTGTGTGTGTGTGTGTGTGTGTGTGTGTGTGTGTGTTGACAGAGCACAAGACACACAGAAGACACGAGAGTCCTATAGTGCAGAAGACACATCCATGTGTGTGTGTGTGTGTGTGTGTGTGTGTGTGTGTGTGTGTGTGTGTGTGTGTGTGTGTGATATCCTGAGTAATTTACATGCAGTACTACCCCCATGCCACTAGAGGGATAGCATACACATGTCACCTGAATGTACAGTACATAGACAGGAGCACAGAATAACTTGCTAGATTAGACAGATGGCTAGACAGGGGACATGTTATTGTACCAGTGTGTTAATGTGTACAATAAGGAGACCAATAAATATGCCTTGGACTTTGTCACGTAAACATTATGACAGTGTGTGTGTGTGTGTGTGTGTGAGTGTGTGTGAACGTGTGTGTGTGTGTGTGTGTGTGTGTGTGTGTGTGTGTGTGTGTGTGTGTGTGTGCTCGTGTGGGTGTGTGTGTGTGTGTGTGTGTGTGTGTGTGTGTGTGTGTGTGTGTGTGTGTGTGTGTGTGCGAAGCCCCATGGACATGAATATGGACATGGGGCCCTTTGGAATTATTTGTTGCTGATATTTATGATGGCACTGCTGACTGTTAGGGGGCCCTACAGCAGACGTTTTTGGAGGGGCCCCAGGCAATTGCCTAGTTTGTCTGTTGGTAAAACCACCTCTGGGGAAGGAAATCTAAATTAACATCAATTTTTTTTTTTTTTTAATGTTAACTCTCTTGGAGAATTTTTCTAAAAAAGGTTCGCACACTCCTTTGGATTTTTTCTTCTTTAAGTTATTTTTTCTTATTTTTATTCATTCATTCATTGGCAATGACGTTTCGACCTCTCGGTCTTCTTCAGTGTGCGAATCTTTTTTTAAAAAATACGTAATCTTTTTGTTCAGCACCAGGGATTGTGCACAAGTAACTCTCTACAAGGGAACTCTCCTGTGAGTAACTCAAAATAATCATTTGAATATTCACATATGCACTGCAGTCTTATTTTTTCAGGGTCAACTTCATGCACTACAGATTTCATTGCATGTTGTGTTGCAGACAGCCTGTGTAGGCCTATTGTTGTGTGTGCATGGTCGTTCACTGTGAGTAGCTCCTTTTATGTGTCAGAGAGAAGAGAAACAGCATTTTGACATTTACTGTAGTTTCAGGGTACTGTATCCCACATTTTAATTTTTTCCTTTTTGTTGCTGTTGGTGTGTAGCCTATGTTTGTTTTTGAAAGATGAGTCAATAAAGTAAATACAATTACCACGAATGCTTACCATACAGTAACTAGTGTGTGTGTGTGTGTGTGTGTGTGTGTGTGTGTGTGTGTGTGTGTGTGTGTGTGTGTGTGAGAGAGAGAGAGAGAGAGAGAGAGAGAGAGAGAGAGAGAGAGAGAGAGAGAGAGAGAGGAGATGTCTCTGTGCTGTGACTTAGCGGCCAGATCGCCTCTCAGCGGCTTTACGGTCCACCGGTGGCGGGCGCAGCTCATTCTGGCTCAGCATTTCGCGAGCGTACCAACTGGACAGCCCTTCTCTCTGCATGCAACACCTCAGGCAGGGAACTCCTGTGGAGACATGGGTCCGGAACGGTAACGGAGAAGACTGTTGTCCGGGGCTTATTTAATTATTTTTTTTCCCCTGTCGAGTATCAACGGAACTGGCGACACTACCCTGACGACGCTGTCACAGAGACATGGGGACGACGCGCTTTAGTGACTCTTAATTTGTATGCACAAGGAGTCGGTGCTGAAGGATTTACCGAGTGGATTAAGTGCATAGCCTCAAGATTCCTTATTTCCCATCGAAAAGTCCTTGTTGTTTTTGTATTTCTTCTTTGTCTTTCACTCCAGCGAGTGGAAATATGGTATTCGAAAGAACTGTCTGGCGCGAGTGGTGCTGGAGGACAGCGCTGCTGTCAGGCTTCCTCGCCCTGCACGTGAGCTGTTCTTTGGCGCGAGGTAAGGTTCCTCATGCTTAGCATGTTTAGAGAGAGGTGTCAATGGGTTTAACGGTGCAAGGAACGAAAGCTAAGCTGGTCTTTTTTAGTCATGTGCGTCTTTTGCATCCAGAAAACAACGGCGCAACACGTTAATTGCCGACAAAGCTGTCAACTTAAAAGTTACTTTGGATAGCAGGATACAATGTTGTGTGCGAGCGTGTGTGCGTAATGATTTTTCAGCTACATCAAGACTAATACAGATTAGAAAAGTATGTACAAGTAGGCCTAGTGTGATTGTTCTGGTCAACACAAAGTCTCTCGGCACAGGGCGAAGCCACTATAGGCTAGCTGTAGCCTAGTGACCATACAATCCTCTTTTCTCCACAGTCTCTCTCTCTCCCCCTCTCTTTCTCTCTGAGCGGTTTCAACTGCCTCTTGTCGGCACCACTGCTTGATTGAGCTCTTTGTGGCCAACTCGTTTGGACATGCAAATGTGGCCAGTTATTCAAAAGATCTTGAGCCCTTTCGTGCGTGTGTGTGTGTGTGTGTGTGCCATTCAGATTAAATAGTACACACCCCTCTAAACACAAGCACGTTTTCCTCTTGTGTTGAAACGAACCTGGGAAAGGAAATCGACATTCCATTCCAGCGCGCGTTCGCATTCCCAAGCGAGATTGTCCTTTCTTTTGCGCTTTCGGAGACGAATGTTGTGTGCGGAATGTTTATTCCACTACTCTAATGTGCTATCGATATTAGAGCATTCATGCAAGAACAGATGTACAACCGTCGACTATTCTATTGATCCCAAAAAAAACCAAAGTAGGCTAGCTAGGCCATCACATGTCCAAAACAGAGATTATGTTCCACTAGGCTTAAATGGGTGACTGGGGTGGGGTGGAGTGGGGTGGAGAGATATCACACTAAGTAGGCCTATTATCAAAGTAGGCCTAGGCCTGCCTGCAAACATGTAATTTGACAGCAAGTAAAAAACACATAGAACACGCCTGCAATTTTATTTTATTTTTTTTACCACATTCTGAGATGAACTCAAAGCATCAGTGAGTGTCTGTAGTCATGGTTACCCTGCAGCAGAAGTGAACGAGTTTGCTCTTGTTTCGGGGTGGCTGCGATTGGTTGAGTTTGGTTGGTTTTTCATTATTATTCCGTTTTATTCATGTTGGCCAGTCTAGGGGAGCCAGTGAACCATTCTCAAGGCACTTCACAGAGGCATGAGCCTGGGGATACGAGGGCTATAGACTGGCCAGCAATAGGCTACCACAAGGAGACGGAGGAAGCGAAAGAGATGGGGAGTGGGGTGGGGTACACTTAGTTGGCTGGATTGGTAGAGTGGAGAGGAGAGGAGAGGAGAGGGGAGGGGAGGGGAGTAGAGGAGAGGAGAGGAGAGGAGAGGAGAGGAGAGGAGAGGAGAGGAGAGGAGAGGAGAGGAGAGAGGAGAGAGGGAAGAGGAGAGGAGGGGAGGGGAGGGGAGGAGGAGATAAGAGGAGAGGAGAGGAGAGAAGAGGAGAGTAGAGGGGAGTAGAGGAGAGGAGAGGAGGGGAGAGGAGAGGGGAGGAGAGGAGAGGAGAGGAGACGGGAGGAGAGGAGAGGAGAGGAGAGGAGAGAAGAGGAGGAGAGGAGAGGAGAGGAGAGGAGAAGAGAGGAGAGGCTGAATGGAATACAAATCTGATTCTAATTTATACGGCCGAGTGGTGGGAATGGGCAGCTGTGGGTAGTGCAAAGTAGTGTTAGTTGTAATGATAATAATGATGATGATGATGATGATGATAATAATAATGCATACATTTTGTATAGCGCTTTTCTTTGTACTCAAAGAGGCCTTACAGGATGCACACCCACACACACACACACACACACACACACACACACACACACACACACACACACACACACACACACACACACACACACACACACACACACACACACACACACACAGAAAAACAGATGCAGAGGAAGAGGAAGAGGGGATTGGTGAGACTGGAAGGTGATGCGTCAGGTGTCATGTGACATACGGAAAAGGTGTTGGAAAGGTGTTTTGAAATGGTGTTTGAAGATGCTTTTTACAGGAAGCACACACACACACACACACACACACACACACACTGAGTGAGAGCGAGAGAGAGAGAGAGAGATGCAGAGGGAAAGAGGCTGGTGAGATGGGAAGGTGATGTATGATGGGTGTCATTATGTGCAGGGGTGGAAAGTAACTATTGTATTGTACTTGAGTAGCTTTTATGAATACTTAATACTTTTGAAGTATTTTTTTTACAATAATACGTTTACTTGTACTTGAGTACATTTTGACCCAAGTACTTTACTCAATTACACTGGAACCTGGCCTATGTACTGAGTAAAAAAAATGACTGAGACAAAATGCCATGCACAATAAGGCCACAATCCGCCGGAAATGAAAGATTGTGCAGGATGGCACACAGCATTTCCACTATTTTACTATCTTGTATCAATGTATTGGATGATGGCTGGTGCCAAGCAAGAGATAGAGGTTATGGAGGACGATATTCAAGGAAAATAAACATGACATTCTCAAGAGGAAAGCTAATTAAAAGTAACTAAGTACTTTTACTCAAATTACATTTTAAGTGAAGTACTTTTTACTTTTACTTGAGTAGATTTTTAGATAGGTACTTTTACTTGTACTTGAGTAGAATTTAGGCAAAGTAAAGATACTTTTACTTGAGTACACATTTTCTGTACTCTTTCCACCTCTGATTATGTGATATGCGGTCTTGAAAAGGTGGGTTTCGAGATGGTGTTTGAAGGACATGCAGTGTGTCAAAGTTGGCCAGGGGGAGAGAGTTCCAAACAGTGTGTACACACATTTCACATTGTCATTGGATCAATGTGTTACGGTCTCGTATTTTCTTTCTTGTGTCATGACATTAGTGACGATTGTGGTCGATATAGGGCAGCGTTCCACATCACTGGAGCTGATCTACATTGGGGAATGAGTGCCCGTGCACACACACAGACACACAACTCCCATGTGTGTGCATGCGCATACGCGTGCTGCGCACACACACACACACACACACACACACACACACACACACACACACACACACACACACACACACACACACACACACACACACACACACACACACACACACACAGAAAGAGAGAGAGTATACACACATATTGGTCCACACAGTATACTCATTACACACCTTCATCACATAGTATACACAACTTGATCTTATGGGTAGGATCACAACTTCACCATGCACACAACATAGCATCACACCCTATACACACATTGGATACATAACTTACGGGTCTGCCATGCAAAAACACACACACACACACACACACACACACACACACACACACACACACACACACACACACACACACACACACACACACACAGACAAGGCTGTCAGCAGCCCTGCTAACCTGGATCAGGAAACAGAGAACCCAGAGAACATAGTGTAGTGCCCTCAGAACTAAGAGATCATCCCACTTGTACCCAAGTGGTGGAACGGTCTCCCAGAGGCAGCAAGACTAAGCATTTCTTGCAGCCTTCAAGAAACAACTAAAGGCCTTCCACTTTCGAGAGTATCTACTAGACTAATACTTCTGCCTCAGAGCAGACTCTTGACATGATGTTTAGTGTAGTTTAGTTTGTGTGTTTGTGTGTGTGTGTTTGTGTGTGTGTGTGTGTGTGTGTGTGTGTGTGTGTGTGTGTGTGTGTGTGTGTGTGTGTGTGTGTGTGTGTGTGTGTGTTTGTGTGTAAGTACTCGTTATATACACTTTTTATTTACTCTTGATTTTTTTTTCTTAAACTAACCCCTCTTTGCATCTGCACTTGTTGTTCTGTATATCTCCTGTGCACTTTGTATTTGCTTGTGATGTTGGCTTGATTATGTCCTCTTTTGAAAGTCGCTTTGGTTATGAAGCGTCTGCCAAATGCAATGTAATGTAATGTAATCCCACTTACTTCACTACTGTATTGTTTACTGAAAAAAGGCTGAAATCATGTTCCCTGTACTGCTCCCACAGTATATAAATAAAGATGTCCATGGAACTGTCCCAGCCAGTGTTGCCAGATTTGGCAGGTGCCCGCCCAATTGGGCTACTTGGGATGAGCGTCTGCGGGTAAAAACGGGAAAAATTGGCCGTTTTGGGCCCATAGAAGTCAATGTAATTTGTTGATTTTGGGCAGAATTTAGCACATTTTGACGGTTTTTGAGAAGCTTTTGGGCGGGATTTGGTCAGACAAATGTGGCAACACTGGTCCCAGCTGTTCATCCCTCCTCCTCCTCCTCTTCCTCTTCCTCTTCCTCTTCCTCTTCCGTCTGTTCAGCTTATATTACTGCGTGTTGTGGCTGCATGTTGTGACAGTCAGAGGAGTGAAAGGCCAGGACAGCTTCTGGTAATATTATTTCAAGCTAAAGAGCTTAGCGTGGCTAATGAGCACCAATACTGTAGGCAACAGGGCTATCCCCATTCATTATTAAGCTAGTCAGCTCTGCACAGCACGACTCATGCACACATCACACACAGTGATTACTACATATTTAGGTGCATTCGAAAGCATTGCGTTAGCGCCTGTGTGTGTGTGTGTGAGTGTGTGTGTGTGTGTGTGTGTGTGTGTGTGTGTGTGTGTGTGTGTGTGTGTGTGTGTGTGTGTGCGTACGTGTGTTTGAGAAAAAGAGAGAGGGGGACAGTGTGTGTGTGTGCATGATTGTGGGTGTGTGCATGTGCATCGATCATCAAATCACTACATTGCATGTGTGTGTGTGTGTGTGTGTGTGTGTGTGTGTGTGTACAGTTCCGCATTTGTGGGTGTGAGTGTTTGTCGCCATGTGTGTGTCTCTACAGCACTACATTTGTGTGTGTGTGTGTGTCCGTGCATGTGTGTGTGTGCATGTATGTGTTCGTAAAGCATTAGATTATGAGTCCTTGTCTTGGTGTTTACTGCATTACATGTGTAGCTTGCTAGGTGCATGCTACAGTGTAATACATTACATGTGTATTACATGTGTAGCTTGGTGCATGTGTAGCTAGGTGTATGTGTAGCTAGGTGCATTATTACATGTGTAGCTTGGTGCATGTGTAGCTAGGTGTATGTGTAGCTAGGTGCATTATTACATGTGTAGCTAGGTGCATTATTACATGTGTAGCTTGGTGCATGTGTAGCTAGGTGTATGCTACAGTGTAATCCAGGCTCAGTTTTGCTGAGGCATGTGGTAGGCTGCTGGTATGAACTGGCAGTGGTGTGAAACTGACCGCAGAAGTGTGTGTGTGTGTGCGTGTGTGTGTGTGTGTGTGTGTGTGTGTGTGTGGGTATGTGTGTGTGTGTGTGTGTGTGTGTAAGCTGCTTTGGCGTTGGCCACCGCCAGACCATCTGGCTCTGAGGCCTCAACACTGCCAGGCTGTCACAGAGCATTAGCTTCGCTCTGTTAGCCACGGCGCTAAGCTAAGAGAACATTAGCTTTGTTTTGATTGCGACAGAGCTAAAAGATATTCACTTTGCTTTGTTCACGACGATGCTAAAATTAGCCAAAGATATCAAAAATATGATAAAGAAGATTAAGTGTTACACACTTTGCCAGTGCAACAATTATTTCTCTTTCGCCTCGTAAATGGCCATTAACAGTGATGATTTTACTAAAAGAAAGTGCTCACTAAACTCCATCGATTCTGAACTCCCCTAGTGTCCTAAAGGGGCATGGCGGCTCAGAACGTTATGTCATATTATGTCCTATTGATTCTAGAAGAGACTCCTATGAATGTTGCTTCCTAATCACCTGTCTCTTCTTTAGCCTTGCTCTGTTAGCAATGCAGCTAACGTTGCATATGGGGCACCTAGGTCTCCACCCCTTCCGGGTGGCTCATGGGGCTGTGAAAGCCAAAACTTTTGACTGGGCTGTGATGGACTGATCAAAGCTATTTTCCGATCTACCTCGCATCCCCTCGTCGATCACAGATGCTGTACCTCATAATTAATGATAACCAATGGTGTGCTTGTTGATTTCACTTGGCAAGCGATTTTTGAGTTGTGTGCGTGCAAAAATACGTAATTATTTGGACTACACAATATAAGTCACATGTCTGACGTGCAGCCACTTCAGCCGCGGTGCACGCGTTGTAGTCTCTAACACAGTTTTGCACAAAAGCTAAAATGACCGTGCTGAAAAAAGCCTTAAACAATCACTGCCATCATATGTGAAATTGTCTCACCTGGGCAGGTAGAAATGTATAGTTTAAAGTGCAGGCACTAAAAACATATAATTTTTAACACTTGTGTGAGGAAAGACCTGCTCAAATAAATTGTCATCACTTGATAGAGTAAAGTGATAATGCACAGGACCAAGGCATAGGACAGTGTGTGTGTGTGCATGTTGGTGTGTGTGTGTGTGTGTGTGTGTGTGTGTGTGTGTGTGTGTGTGTGTGTGTGTGTGTGTGTGTGTGTGTAGCTGACATCATTTGTCAAGGTGCCCAGGCAGGCAGCCCCTCAGTGTGTGTGTCCGGTGGCTGGTCCTTGTTGCCCGGCAACATGGGGTTTTTCCACCATCACCTGTGAAGAGCTGGAGGAGGCCACTCACACACATGTACAGTACACACACACACACACACACACACACACACACACACACACACACACACACACACACACACACACACACACGCACACACACACACACATGCAAACGCACACACACACATACTGTAAACAAGCACGCACGCACACACACACACACACATGTACATGTACACACATGCACACAAACGCACACATATACACTCGCACGCACACACATACAGTACACACACACACACACACACACACACACACACACACACACACACACACACACACACACACACACACACACACATGCAAATGCACACACACAAATACACACACATGTACATGTACACACATGCACACAAACGCACACATATACACTCGCACGCACACACATACAGTACACACACACACACACACCAACGAGCACAGTCGCATAAACAAGCACACCCATGTCTTCGTGAACACGCTCCCCACGCACACATGCACACAAATAAGCACGCGCGCGTGCAACACAAACACACACACACACACACACACACACACACACACACACACACACACACACACACACACACACACACACACACACACACGCACAAATGAGTCTCTATCAGCTGAAGGAAGTAAAGACGCGGCCTGGCATAGTGTGGTGCATAGTGTGGTACAATACTGTACTGTATGTCACAGTCACCTGGGGAGAGCAGCAGGCACTCTGGCTCCCCATCACACACACACA